>NC_088243.1:63287537-63477537 GCF_036934945.1 Oncorhynchus masou masou | reverse complement strand
TCTGACCTAATTACAATTGCCAATTATTATAACAATTTTTGTTTTTTTTGTGCATGTCATTTGTTTTTTTTGTGTGTGTATTCCATTCACCACTGTTTGGAGGCTGGAAATATTTTGCGTGTGAATCAACGTGCGCGGGTAGCATAGTGAAGGAACACTTTGAAGTGATTATTTGACAATCAGATGAAAACATCATGACTGGTTGTCTTTATGCCACAATAAAAGGTAATACATTTTAAAAGTTAAATGATGACTAGGCCCACAGAGACTAGGCCCACAGAGATCCTATTGAATTAATAGGGATTCTATATGTAATTAAATTATTAGGCCCATCAAATGTTGGTGTACACAGGAGTTCTTGTACTGAAAAAATGTAATCTGACAATCAGACCCCTGCTCATCATTGGTACTTGGCCTAGTTCAAACCTTCGTTAGGCCCAAACCCTTTGTCCTCCAACATTGTATTGGCCTTGCAGATATAGTGTAGCAACATCATGTCAGCATGTGTCCATATTTTCAACAGGACAATTATGTCATTTACTGCCATTTAAAATTAATAGCAGAATATTGGCCACCTTTAGGCAATAAGATGGGGGAATTAGTAGCAGATTCAACTGATCATCTTTGCCTGTTAACCTTTGACTGATTATTGAATGGAATTCTATGTGCAGTCATTTGAAGGCTTGCAATGTTTTCTTGGCCTTATTAGATTCACATTGATTTAACCTTTCCTCCAATTAGATGAGAGATGGGTAGGGTTAAATCACCCCCAATTTAATGTGAAGCACTCCCAGTTTAACAGTGTAATTAGCAAAAGGCATATAGATATGTACCTGTCTTGAGTTGGCTGGTGCCCTCTATGCAGACACATATGCACACAGTAGACAATCTGTATGTCTTTTAAAGTACATACCTTATAGGAAAAAATGCAGTAGCATGCCTGCAGGTTGTTCACAGACAAATCAACACTGTGCCATGACTATAAAGTGCCCTGGTACTGCAATACTCTCCCAAGCCTTGTTTCAAAGCCAGCCGTTTGTGTGTGCACGGCAACCCAAGTGATGATGATGCACGTATCGAAACTAAAGCCCTCTAATAGCCAGGATTACAGATTGACGTGGGTGTCACAGATTCCTATGGAATTCAAACCTGAAATTTTGAGATATTTCTCTCTCCACCCACCAAGTGCAAAACAAGCACATCGACGTCATCCGTTGCTTTTAGTGAGCCCACATGAACAACATGGGCCCACACATTGAGTAATGTACAAAACAAACAAACTAATTGATGTGCTTTGTTAGTGCTCCATCATGATCATTGTTACTATTGTTGTTGTAATTATTAGGATCAGGGTGCCTTGGATATACTGCCCTGTACTGTATGTAATGTCAGTGCATTACATGACATTCGCCCATTTAAGCACTTTGGCTTACAAAGATCAAACAAACCCAATCATAGTCAAAAGCTGTGTGGTTGGAATTACTTACCATGCAAGTATATCACAATAAACTGTAATATCATACCTCGTTTGTACTGCAGTTCACAAGCTAAACATCACTAGGGACCTCTATGGATCTACAGAATATGAGGCCTCCTTTAATGTAACTGAATCTCCCACATTTTCATATGTAAATGTGAACAGAGGGTCCTCCAGTATTCCACTGTAATAGATTGACACGTTTACTGAAATTAGGGCGCATGTGGAGAATTTTTCATCCTCCCCTTTTCAGCTTTCTATCCTGTTTCATTTTGAGGAGCAAAACAATGAGGTTGGGATTGAATAGGCTTGCCAAAACCAGGTAATTAGGCTTACTCTGCAATTCCCCACAGAGGTTTTTCCCGAACACCCACGACTTAAAAAGCGGAGATAAAATCCAAGTTAACTCAAACAGCATTATTGCTCTATATTGACTGAAATAGGTTACAGATCCATAGCCATAAGCACAACACATAGGAACATGTACATAAATTCAATTGAGATGAAAATGTTTTTCATGATGATCATTTGCTTTTGTATTGTTCACACTTTGAAATCACCTTGGAAACAGGTTATTATTAAACTTACATTTTAGTCATATAACAGACACTCCTATCCTGAGCGACTTACATGAGAAATTAGGGTTAAGCGCCTTGCTCAAGGGCACATTGACAGATTTTTCACCTAGTCGGCTCAGGGATTCGAACAAGTGACCTTTCAAGTACTCTCCCAACGCTCTTAACCGCTAGGCTATCTGCTACCTTTAGTAGAGTCAATTTAATACAGAAAAAGCTGCTGACGAATATAATTTAAGGGGTCCTACCAAGGTGTCCAACCAATTCAGAGGTCAGCCCTAGACCATCTTGAATACATTCCGATGCTTCCTTGAGAGAACCACTGATCTTTCACCACAAACAGATATTCATTCAGATTCATTGATTTTAAAACTCATTACAATATTGCTTTGCGATTTAATTGTCTCAATTCTATGATCTACATGATTTCTCTAACTTAATTTAATTGAACACCATCCATGTACTTTTTTTCATATTTATGCATCAGTAGGCAATATCGACCAGTGTAATGAAATTCCCAGTTGTAAACCATATCCCAAGGTATTCTTGCTTCTTCCATAGGTTGCCTTAGTTTTGCTTTCCATTCTCCTGTCCGGATTTGCGATCATCATCTTGTTACCTGATTAATCATCTTCAGTTTCTAGAAAGCCTCTAACACTTTCTAGAAAACCAAACACTCGTGTTCAAAGAGCTCTTCCAGTAAACCTTATACAATCCACATATATAAAAATGGTTTAACAGAGTACTAAAGAAAATGCAACTTCTACACAGGGTTGCATGGTTTGGACCTGATAATGCGTCTTCAGTTTTCTGTTTATTACAAAAGACTAGAGACACAGTCATTGTAATGCATGCTCTGCCTATCCGAGCTGAAGAAATCACACTGATCTGCCCAAACTAGTCTTTGCCTTAAAATGGTGATTTGGCCCCTAAATCAAGGTGGGTAATCTACAGACTTTGATAACGTGTGTTCCGTCATTTCATTGAATTATTGGTCCTCCCAATACGTCTGAAGAGTTTGTAAAAATCCTGTGGCACTTGTATAAATGTTTTTTTTCCCTACTAGGGCTGACTTTGCGGATGACATGTCTCAGCTAGCTATCTTACGATGAAGGCACTAACGTAAGATGTTCTGGATAAGAGTGTCTCCTAAATGACGTGTTTCATATGATCACCTAGTGGAGGACAGAGGGATACTGGAATGAGGCCTCTGCTTTCTTCTCCGTACTCCTCTTACCTCTGGGAAGGATAGGGACACTCACTTGGTAGTTGCTGATGGTGGTGGTGGGAAAATAACTAGGAAGTTGGTATGTCTATCCATCATCCTGTCATGAAAGACCTAATCTCCAACCAATGGAGGCCGTTATAGCAGGCATATTACATCCTGATATTTGGGGATTCCTCCTAATGGATACCCTAATATCATGCTTCTATCCCTGGGGTTCCTCGTTGAGCACACCTTGCAGATATAAAATGACCGAATAGGGGTAAGAAATATGGCTGACAGGTGATGTTGTAACCATATTGCTCACACTTCCATTCATTTCAGATCCATAAGGAGTAGAAAGTAATACAAACAAATATAATATTGTAATATAACACATCATCATTTTGTGGATAAGAAAAAGAAAATAAATGAAGCTGCAATGTGTAAATGTCAATCCAGTCATATAATATCAACCTGATATTTTAACGTGGATAATTACTGAACAGTAATCCCTAAGGTGTCAGTCCCTTTGGTGCTGCTGCTTGTTAATGGAGATCGACTTGGGTTCATTAATATGCGTTATTGAGGTTGCACTATTAATTGAATGATACCTTGCAGCATATTGCATGGGAGATGTGGGGATCTCAATTTAATAAGGGCAAGTGTGCAAAAAGGTCAAAATATGACACTCAAATAATGTCGGTATTGTCTTGGTATGGTTAGCATGTGGCTTGCGTTTTCATTAATTTTCTATGATGCCACTGCCTTCCGGTCTGTAGCTAGCTAGCATATAAAATAATAATAAGTCCTTAAGCCTTCAGCTACTTCTAGGTACAGTTGAGACTTGGGGGGTGTATTATGGTGGACTTGAGGTGGGCTGAGTGATGACCATACACTTAAATTATCATGACCAATTATCCAGGAACTTCCCTAAGCCACTCTTGGGGAGTGCTTACGCACACACACACGCAAATGCACACGCACGCACACACACACGCACACACACACGCACACACACACACACACACACACACACACACACACACACACACACACACACACACACACACACACACACACGCGTGCGCATGTGCACGTGCACGCGCACACGCACACACACACACACACACACATGCACACACACACACACACACACGCACACACGCACACACGCACACATATAGTACTCAGACAGTGAGTCACAACATGCCTTTGCTGCCATGATCAGTCCACTGCTGAATCATTTCTGATATGCCTCTGACATTATGAGACAGATAAGTGCAGATGGCAGTATATACTGTACATGTAGGCTTAGTGCCTCCTTCTGGGAGTTGGAGGTGAAGAGCTCCGATGTGCTGCATATACTGTACATGTAGGCTTAGTGCCTCCTTCTGGGAGTTGGAGGTGAAGAGCTCCGATGTGCTGCTTCTGCCTTTCCTCTTGTTCAGAACCCTGAGAGGGGCCATTCCAGGGGCTGGTGCCTTCCTCCTCTCTCTCCAACCCTCAAAGTTCCAGAATGGAGGCAATTGTAGTCAGGGAGAAATCCAAGCCAATCTCATTGAAATCAATGGCATTAGAGTCATTGGTGATGCCTTTCCCATTTACACTGAACAAAAATATAAATGCAACATGTAAACTGTTAGTCCCATGTTTCATGAGCTGAAATAAAATGTAACAGACATTTTCCATATGCGTAAAAATGTTATTTCTCTCAAATGTTGTACACAAATGTGTTTACACCCATGTTTGTGAGAATGACTCCTTTGCCAAGACAATCCATCCACCTGACAAGTGTGGCAAATCAAGGAGCTGATTAAATAGAATGATCATTACACAAGTGCACCTTGTGCTGGGGACAATAAAAGGCCATTCTAAAATGTGCCGTTTTGTCACACAACACAATGCAACAGATGTGTCAGGGATTTCCTCCTCTTCTTCTGAAGAGGAGAGGCGAAAAAGATCAGAGGACCAATATGCGGCGTGGTAAGTGTCCATGGTTCTTTTTAATACGTAAAGGTACACATGAACAACTGACTACAAAAACAAGAAATGTGAAAAACCCCAAACAGTCCTATCTGGTACAGACACAGAGACAGGAACAATCACCCACAAACACACAGTGAAACCCAGGCTACCTAAGTATGATTCTCAATCAGAGACAACTAATGACACCTGCCTCTGATTGAGAACCATACTAGGCCGAAACATAGAAATACCCAAATCATAGAAAAACAAACATAGACTGCCCACCCCAACTCACGCCCTGACCATACTAAGTAAAGACAAAACAAAGGAAATAAAGGTCAGAACGTGACAAGATGTCTCAAGTTTTGAGGGAGCGTGCAATTGGTATGCTGCCTGCAGGAATGTCCACCAGAGCTGTTGCCAGAGAATTTATGTTCATTTCTCTACCAAAAGCCGCCTCCAACGTCGTTTTAGGCAGTTTGGCAGTTTGTTCAACCGGCCTCACAACCAGAGACCCTGTGTACTGTATGGAGTCGTGTGAGCGAGCGGTTTTCTCATGTCAACGTTGTGAACATTGTGCCCCATGGTGACAGTGGGGTTATGGTATGGGCAGGCATGGACAATGAACACAAATTCATTTTAGCGATGGTAATTTAAATGCACAGGGATACAGTGACGAGATCCTGAGGCCCATTATCGGGCCATTCATCCACCACTATTACCTCATGCTTCCGCATGATAATGCACGGCCCCATGTCGCAAGGATCTGAACACAATTTCAGGAAGCTGAAAATGTCCTTGTTCTTCCATGGCCTGCATATTCACCAGACATGTCAGCCATTGAGCATGTTTGGGATGTTCTGGATTGACTTGTACGAGAGAGTGTTCCAGTTCCCGACAAAATCCAGCAACTTCGCACAACAATTATATTTAAAAAAAAATCTCAGTCTAACAAAAAAAAATATAACTTGACTTTAAAATGAAATCATGTATCAAGCATCTTATCAACCCTCAAACTCATACTAAGAAAACACCTACAAATTGAGCATTAGTAATTCAACTTTTTATGAGGTTAGTTCATACATGAATCTGTATGTAATTTAATTTCCAGCTAGTCATTTGTTTTTGCACCATTGTCAGAAAATTCTTCATGACTGCAAATCTGTTTGATCCGAATAGTATCCATATTGGAAATGATTTGCTCTGATCTACTAACACAGAACATGAGTTCCCTTGGAAACCATATTATGAAATGTCCAACATTCTGACAAGGAGTACAACATGACATCACAGCAAAGCCCAAGCATGATTGGAGGGCAATTTGACTGAATTCTGGAATATGACATACATCATGACATCATAGCATAACCAGTGTTGAGGAGCAGGAATGTGAGCAACTAACGGTAAATTAAAACGATAGCACTTCCAAAACTACGTCAAACATTCTATATCTATCATGAAAGCATATTCTGTGACAGTCAACTCCATTATAATGGAGATCGGAGGTGACCAATGTGGTTAAATGGTGTTCAAGGTCATATAGGAAAATTGTGGACTATCAGTTAGCTCCAACACACACACCATTGTACAGCATAGTACAGCCCCCTGCCTCCAAAACCCTATCTCCTAGCTCATGCTCCCATTCACAATTCCTCTCTCACCTGGGTCTCCTCTCATTGTTTCTGGGTCACACTGGAAAACATCTAGCCACAGAGTTATTCTTTCCCCTTAACCTTGCCACAACCAATTTATCCCCCTCATTCATAGAGTCATTATAGGATTTGATGATCCTCTGTGTGTGGTGTCCGCAGATGCAGATGTAGGATCTTAATTTAAGCCGTATTGTCGCAGCAAAATAATTCTGCTGCAACAGGATTTAACATTTTTGTCCATAATGCTGCTTGTGAGGTGCTTAAGCTGGTTAAAATGTAGGGTTGAAAAATGTATGGAAAGTTCCCAGAATTTTGCCACCCTAGCTGTATGAAAAGTGAAATATTGTTAATATATCTGTTTGTTAGTGCGGGTTTTCAGTTAGTTTTTGTAAATCATGAAGCTCATCGGCATTTCATGCGGTGCAGAAAAATTCTCAGCAACCAAAGACTGATCAAGTTAAGATCCCACAAATCTGTATGCATAGGCTGACATTGAAGAGACTTTCTCCATTATCGCCTTTTTTATTTGGTCATGCACCAGTGTTGTTAATGATGGGGAAAGGAAATAGCATGGCTAGTAATGTGAAATAATGCTCTGGGAGAAGTAAGTCATTAAGATGAACTGTGTGAAGTCACCCAATAGAGTTTCGCTGCCTGTGGACATTGCTAAACACACATGTGATTGCATGACTGTATGTCCTTACAGTAAAGGGAGGCATGTGGTCTTAACACATTATTTCTAGGTCCTTTTTAAACCCTTGGCAACTAGGCTTGTGCCAACTAATGGATTCTGTGCTGTGGTATCACCATACTTTGCAACGATTTGAACAACATTAACAGCATAATAAAACCTTAGCTGAATTCAGCTACATTAGCCATATCAGCTAATTGAATTGTCACTTTCACATACGAAAGTCTTGCCCATCGGTGATAAATCACCAAGGTGATACAAATAAATCACTGATTACAGATGGCCAACATCCCTTTGCGTTGTTTTACGATACAAGCACAAATTCACAAGACAATGTTCCCTCGATCCAAATTGTTTTCTTTTGAACCGAATGGCAGTAAACGGAAAGCTTTGGGGGATTTTGATAAACAAGCCACTTCTTTCTGGAGTGTTAACAAAGCATGGGGGACTGAAGGTCGGATGTTTATTAGAAGTGCAAGTGGAGTGTGCAATTGCCTCCTTGTCTCAAGGAGAAAGAGGGTGCTGCTAAGTCTAATGTTTCTCAACGGGCTCCATTGTTTCGCCCTCAAAACTCATCAATCATTCTAGCGTCAATACAGAGGAGCATCATGGCCAGACAATGCATTCCCCCTCGTGTTCAGTCATGGACAGAGAGAGTGGAGCTGCGATGTAGGGTGGAGCACATAGCACTTCTGCTCATCACTCATCAAGTCGTTCCTCTGAGTGTGTTTCCAAAACAAAGTAAGTACATGGTTAATACACAATAGCTTAACTTAAGTTACTGATTCTTACCAACTATGGCCCCCTTTGTGTTATGTACACACACTGGATTGATAAACCAACTCAAAGGAATTGTGAAAAAATCTCTTAGAGTTATTGCTTCACATAGCATTTCTTCACACAGGAACTAACATTGTGCTCTTGAGAGAGAGGAAGGAAGAGCTAAAAAATGACACAACTCGATGCCTGATTATTTAAGTGGTTGATATACTCAACCATTTAGGTTGCTGAGTCCAAGACATTATAAAGACAGGTAATGACTAGTACTGTAGGCTGAGGATATAGCGTAACTTGCCGCAGACTAGACTGACCACCTCAATTAAAATGATTTGGCAATCATAAATGGGATCAGAAGTCTTTGGATTTTAAGCTCTTTTTGTCAAATCTGCTGATTGTATGAACCAGCCTCAGGTAGCCTAGTGGTTGGAGCATTGGGCCAGTAACAGAAAGTTTGCTAGATTGAATCCCTAAGCTGACAAGATAAAAGAAATTGGTCGTTCTGCCCCTGAATAAGGCAGTTGTAAATAAGAATTTGTTGTAAATAAGAATTTGTTCTTAACTGACTTGCCTAGTTAAATAAAGGTCAAATAAAACTAAAACTCATAGCAATCTTTGATTAATATGTCCTGCATCAACAGCTGAGCTGGAGAAGTTGAGTCAAATTCAGAGCTGCTACAACACGTTGGTGTGGTGTGTTTCATGGAAACTGAGGATATAGAGGCTCTACAATTTCTGGAAATATTGGCCAACGATGACAGCATAGCAATGAAAATAACATTAATAATAAACATATAAAATAACATTGACATTAGATGTAGAAATGCATGTTGTTACCAAGACCATTTCTGCAGTTTATGTACCATTCACAGAGCTAATTTCAGACCGCAAGTTAAATTAAAGTAATCAATCTGGAATAGAGAGGCTCTAGCTTTTGTTTTCATGCTGTGGTCTCATTGTTTTTTATTCAAATAGTTCATGATGACTCATGAGGCCAATTGTAAAACTTGGATGGGCCACAACCCACAGGTTAGGGAATAAAGGGTTGCTTTAGTGTCTGACCAACTGTCTCACTTACCCGCTGAAGAGGTAGTCAAATATACAGTACCAATCAAAAGGTTGGACACACAGATGACCTGGCCTCCACAATCACTCGACCTCAACCCAATTGAGATGATTTGGGATGAGTTGGATCGCAGAGTGAAGGAAAAGCAACCAACAAGTGTTCAGCATATGTGGGAGCTCCTTCAAAACTGTTGGAAAAGCATTCCAGGTGAGGCTGGTTGAGAGAATGACAAGAGTGTGCAAAGCTGTCATCAAGGCAAAGGGTGGCTACTTTGAATAATCTCAAACATAAAATATATTTGATTCGTTTAACACTTTTTTTGTTACTGCATAATTCCATATGTGTTATTTCATAGTTTTGATGTCTTCACTATTATTCTAAAATATAGAAAATAGTACAAATAAAGAAAAACCCTTGAATGAGTCGGGGTGTCCAAACTTTTGACTGCTACTGTTCGTTCTGTACTGCCGTGTCCCAATACTCTTAAACCACTTCCTATTTCAAAGGAATGGATCGCTTTCTGCCATCCTACTTTAATTGAAGTTCCCTACAGATCAGTGGTCAGTCATGATAAAAGTAATCAAGGAAAGAAGTCTATATGACTAGAGACACAGAATATGACCAAAATAAAGTCTTAGCATAAAGCTGGGTATAAAGGAAGATGGTAAACTTGAGGGAGAGTTCAGAAGAATAAGGCCATGATCCTCCACAGGCAAGGAAAGCAGTGTATTCCCAATGCAGGTACGTTTTGAATAAAATATGGTGGAGTAAATTAGGTTTGTGGCAGGCCAGCTCCAACGCTGCAGTGGAACATTAATTAGAATCCCTTGATAGGTGTAAAATGTTAATGGTTTGACTGATCACATTTTCATGGAGCACAACAGGTGAGGCTTGCTCTCAGTGATAGGCTCATTCAACCGGCATGAACCACATGGAAAGCACAAACTGAAGCAGACAAGCGAGTTAGGGGCTGGCAGTTTCGAACTCGAAAAGAAAACCGAATAAAACTAACAACAACAACCAAAGCCTGTATTGATCAAAATAATCATACCAGTATGCTGAAAATCAATATAGCAGTCTTACATATATAGTTACGTACACAATTACATACACACTAAATGTAATATGGAATAAAATGGAATGGACAAAATGGCAATCTGTTGTCAAGCAGATGAATGACATGAGGCTCCTCATGAAGGTCTAGGAGAGCAGAACAACAGCAAGAAACAGAGGGATAGAAACAGAGGGATAGAAACAGAGGGATAGAAACAGAGGGATAGAAACAGAGAGATATAAACAGAGGGATAGAAACAGAGGGATATAAACGGAGGAATAGAAACAGGGGGATAGAAACAGAGGGATAGAAACAGAGATATATAAACAGAGGGATAGAAACAGAGGGATAGAAACAGAGGGATAGAAACAGAGGGATAGAAACAGAGGGATAGAAACAGGGGGATAGAAACAGGGGGATAGAAACAGGGGGATAGAAACAGAGGGATAGAAACAGGGGGATAGAAACAGGGGGATAGAAACAGAGGGATAGAAACAGAGTGATAGAAACAGGGGGATAGAAATAGGGGGATAGAAACAGGGGGATAGAAACAGAGGGATAGAAACAGAGGGATATAAACAGAGGGATAGAAACAGGGGGATAGAAACAGAGGGATAGAAACAGAGGGATAGAAACAGAGGGATAGAACCAGGGGGATAGAAACAGAGGGATAGAAACAGAGGGATAGAAACAGAGGGATAGAAACAGAGGGATAGAAACAGGGGGATAGAAACAGAGGGATAGAAACAGATTGATATAAACAGGGGGATAGAAACAGGGGGATGGAAACAGAGGGATAGAAACAGGGGGATAGAAACAGGGGGATAGAAACAGAGGGATAGAAACAGGGGGATAGAAACAGGGGGACAGAAACAGAGGGATAGAAACAGAGATATATAAACAGAGGGATAGAAACAGAGGGATATAAACGGAGGGATAGAAACAGAGGGATAGAAACAGAGGGATAGAAACAGGGGGATAGAAACAGAGGGATAGAAACAGAGGGATAGAAACAGAGGGAGAGAAACAGGGGGATAGAAACAGAGGGATAGAAACAGAGGGATAGAAACAGAGGGATATAAACAGGGGGATAGAAACAGGGGGATAGAAACAGAGGGATAGCAACAGGGGGATAGAAACAGAGGGACAGAAACAGAGGGATAGAAACAGAGATATATAAACAGAGGGATAGAAACAGAGGGATAGAAACAGAGGGATATAAACGGAGGAATAGAAACAGGGGGATAGAAAACAGAGGGATAGAAACAGGGGGATAGAAACAGAGATAGAAACAGGGGGATAGAAACAGAGGGATAGAAACAGAGGGATAGGAACAGGGGGATAGAAACAGGGGGATAGAAACAGAGGGATAGAAACAGAGGGATAGAAACAGGGGGATAGAAACAGAGGGATAGAAACAGAGGGATAGAAACAGAGGGATAGAAACAGGGGGATAGAAACAGAGGGATAGAAACAGAGGGATAGAAACAGAGGGAGAGAAACAGGGGGATAGAAACAGAGGGATAGAAACAGAGGGATAGAAACAGAGGGATATAAACAGGGGGATAGAAACAGGGGGATAGAAACAGAGGGATAGCAACAGGGGGATAGAAACAGAGGGACAGAAACAGAGGGATAGAAACAGAGATATATAAACAGAGGGACAGAAACAGAGGGATAGAAACAGAGGGATATAAACGGAGGAATAGAAACAGGGGGATAGAAAACAGAGGGATAGAAACAGAGATATAGAAACAGAGGGATAGAAACAGAGGGATAGAAACAGAGGGATAGAAACAGGGGGATAGAAACAGAGATAGAAACAGGGGGATAGAAACAGAGGGATAGAAACAGAGGGATAGAAACAGGGGGATAGAAACAGGGGGATAGAAACAGAGGGATATAAACAGAGGGATAGAAACAGAGGGATAGAAACAGGGGATAGAAACAGGGGGATAGAAACAGGGGGATAGAAACAGAGGGATAGAAACAGAGATATATAAACAGAGTGATATAAACAGAGGGATAGAAACAGGGGGATGGAAACAGAGGGATAGAAACAGTGGGATAGAAACAGAGGGATAGAAACAGGGGGATAGAAACAGGGGGATAGAAACAGAGGGATAGAAACAGATAGATATAAACAGAGGGATAGAAACAGAGGGATAGAAACAGGGGGATAGAAACAGGGGGATAGAAACAGGGGGATAGAAACAGAGGGATAGAAACATAGATATATAAACAGAGTGATATAAACAGAGGGATAGAAACAGGGGGATGGAAACAGAGGGATAGAAACAGGGGGATAGAAACAGGGGGATAAAAACAGAGATATAGAAACAGGGATAGAAACAGAGGGATAGAAACAGAGGGATAGAAACAGGGGGATAGAAATAGGGGGATAGAAACAGGGGGATAGAATCAGGGGATAGAAACAGAGGGATAGAAACAGGGGGATCGAAACAGAGGGATAGAAACAGAGAGAAAGAAAAAAGTGTCCTTTGAAACTCGTTAAGAGCATTCAGGTTGCCGAAGACATCATCACCTACTCCTTATTTGATTTGAGGAGAAGGGTGAGATTGTGTTATGTTCTCTAATGAGAGGAGATGCGACCTGAAGCCCCGGAGAGAGGGTGCCTGTCTGCCACTTCAACTTGGTGACATTTTGTGCCCGCTCACGGTCAAACTGTAGAGAGAGCAAGGACAAGGTTGAGGATGATGTGCACTCGGCAGAGAGTCTGGCAGGGCTACGGTGGAGTGGGTCTATGTGGCATTCTTTTCAATGCTTCCTTAGTGTTTAGATCACAGTGACAGGACTAATGAGGTCAGTGTCATCAGGTCAGTGTCATCACTGTGCATACACTACGGAAGACATTGCATGGAGTATTCTGAATGTTTAAGTCTATGGCCAGAATATTTGTTTAGCATGATTAAATTGTAATTATTTCAAGTCTATCAGCAGGTAATCAGTGACCTATTTGCTAAACGCTCAGGTTATAATGCAAGGTAATTTCCTGTCTTGGCAGTAGTCATAAACAAAAGACTAAATCAAATAATAATATTAGGTTTCTTTAATGTAGCCTACACACGCCTATAAATGGCTTACATGCTGTAGATAACGGTACACTAACCAGCTGGTATGCATTAGCTTGTAATAATAACCATAGAAATAGCCATTACAGCTATTATTTCCATTCAATACATGTTTCCCTAAAAAGGAAAGAGAGATCAGCCTTTCTCAAGAATGCATCCAATGACCTTGTGCATATCTATCCATCTTGCTCTCTCTTTATATACAGTACCAGTCAAAAGTTTGGACACACCTACTCATTCAAGGGTTTTTCTTTTTTTGTACTATTTTCAACATTGTAGAATAAGACATCAAAACTATGAAATAACACATATGGAGTCATGTAGTAACCCAAACAAGTGTTAAACACATTAATTTTATATTTGGGATTCTTCAAAGTAGCCACCTTGCCTTGATGACAGCTATGTACGCTCATTTTGTTATTTAATGGCGTTGATGTCTTCACTATTATTCTATAGTGTAGAAAATAGTAAAAGGAACTTTTGACTGGTACTATATATTTATTTATTTATATATTCTTCTTCTTTTTTTTTACAATAAACAATAAAAAACTTAACATTTACATACATTTCCACAAACATTAATGACATCATACATGCTCACACCCACATGTTCCCACCATATCTACCCCCGTATCCACCCCCGATACTTGCAAGGCTCTGCCCCATATGACTTCAAATTATGTTGTTGTTTCTGTCTGTAGACAAATTGTTTTACATATTTAAATAACAAGGCATTGATTCTTCCCTCCTCTTAACGACGGAGTTTCATTTGACTTTCAGTATTTAAGTAATAGTTTCTCTAATGTAAGTGAAGAAAATAATATTGCCCAGTCCATTGGGTATCTTACTAAGTCTTGAAATATTCACCAGGTCTTGAAATATGCAGATAGATTGATTAAAAGTAAACTTACATTAGAAAACTTTTGACAGACAGCTTTCTAATTCTGCCCATAACGTTTGGACTTCATAGCACTCTCAGAAGGCATTAACTAGTGAGTCATTGCTAGTTTTACACTTAAGACATGACTCTGCTGTTGTCCTGTAGAATTTATGAATTTTGTCTCTCGTATGATAAATGATGTACATGATCTTTTTCTGACTCAAATAGAATTCCCTCAACATTGCTGTGACGTCCAAAATCTTTCGAAATGTCCAAAATGGCTTTTTAATTCTGTCAGTGCTCTCCTCACAGACAGCCTTTAGTCCAGGTTCTGTGGTGACTCCCTCCTCTGGATGATGTCATACACGGAGTGCCAATGCCCCCGCCGAAGAGCTGTGTACGTGTCATCCAACTCATCTGGGTCCGCATAGATATGTTCAACGTTTTCATAGTTGGGGGAGCTCTCCCTCCTACTGACATCTAGATGAGCGCCATCATTATTGACAGTTTGGATGTTCATTCTAATATCATGCCCTCCCATGTTTCTCCTTTTCAGTGTGCTAAAGGTAAAGACCAGAAGAGCTGCGACAGTCAGGAGAACCACCACCACCAGAACAACAATTAACCCAGACACTGGTCCTTTAGTGACGGTGAGTGTAGCTTTCAGGGAGGGTAACTCCTCCTGACCAATCAGTGCACAGGAGTAGCTACCTGCATCCTCACTGCTGACTGTGTGGATTGTTATGTAACCTTTTTCACCATTTGGGCTGGTTATGCGTTGTCCATCTTTGTACAAGATGAAGCCCCCAAAGCCTTGTGGAAGACCACACTGGGTATGACACCAGATCGACACAGAGGCTCCTTGGTCCACGACGTCAGGATATACATGCACATATAAGTCTGTGACAGACAGGGAGACCGCTGGCGAATTGAAGTATGTCCCTTGTGTTTTGAACAGGAACCTGTACTTGGACGAGTCGCTCTTTCTCAAATCTGTGATTCTCAGGGTGCAGTCACTACCGTTGCCACGATATTCCACACGACCCACATACTCCGGGTGCCAAGTCAGATCTTCAGGCTCCATTCTGAGATCTGTACTATTCACCCAAAGTGTCTCTGAGATATTGAGACCTCTGGGGAATGTGTAAGTGCAAGGTAGGTCTACATATGACCCAGGGAAGCCACAGATTGTCTTGGAGATGTAACTCACATCCAAACAGTTTCTTTGTAGACACACTGCAGGAGCACGGAGATCCTCATAGCCCTTTATAGCACAGGAGTAGCTGCCTGTATACCTACTATTGATTGAGTTGAGGGACAGGCTGAAGGTGTTGGTGTATAGAACTATTTTAGCGTTCTTGTACCAGATGTAGGTGGGGTCATCACTCAGAGTGCAGTTAGTGGTACAGGTCAGTTTCACCCCCTGTCCATTTGTCACAGAATCGTTCTTTATCTGCAGATTTGTGACAATCAACTTGATTCCAGGAACACTATTTATCCATCCAGAGGACTCTGTCTTAAATCTAAAGTGATAGACACCCTCATCACTCTTTCTAATATCTCTTATTTCAAGGAAAGATCTGCCACCAAACGTCAAACGACCTTTATATTCTGGGTCTGTGGAGAGGTCGTCAGGTATAGTCTTGTCCCTCCATTTCCACATCTGTTTTTTTTTAAACCAGTAGAGGTTTTGGTATTCCCTTTTGGTATTTGTTGGATGGAGGCATCTTACTTTCACAGTTTGTCCCTGTAATGCACAGATAGTCAACTCTGCACAGGTGAAATTCACCACGTTCACAGACAGAAGACCTGGTATGAAGAGAAACAGTCCAAAAAGCGTTCTTCCTGTCAGTGTCATGGGGATCTCTGTGGTTACCTATAGTGTAGAGGCAATAACATCATAGATATAGTGAATCAAGTATTTGATGAAGATTTTAGCATGAAATGTTTGCCTCATATTACTCAATATTTGTTCTAACCCAAACTGCTCTAGAGCCCAAAAACTACTTTGACGTCAATGTCAACAAACTTTTCCAGAAGTTGAAAAGCTAGATTTTTGACAAATGAGAGCAGAAGTCTTGGGGTTTTAAGCTGTGTGAATTGAGAGAAATGTAATTAGTGAAGTAAATAATCACAAAGATACTTACACTTTGGAAAAGATGCTCAACTGATACCTTCAACATTTCTGGCAGCACAGTTGAACGAAATATAACTGTGAAGATGTTTCTTAATAAACGGAGGCAGGACATGTTGCTGATACACATCTCACACACTTCCTTCCCTTTAAGACACATTGGTGGTGTGATGACCATATAAGGCAAAGAACAGACTCTGACTAACTTTATATGGGATACCTGACACTGTTGGCTAAGATAAATGTAGCTGAAACATTTCAAATCACTTCTGTTACAGCTCTATGTTACAGCTCTATGTTATGTTACACCATTAACATCTCTATTGGTTAGGTAAATGATTTCCCCCCCTTTTATCCCCTGAGAATTACAATCTAATATTTCATATATTTCACAATCAGGAAGAGGTTGCTTAAACTAACAACAAACTAACAAATGAGAGTGATAAGGGGATGTGGGGGAGATGAATTCGTACAAGTAGATTACACAACTTGACTTTGACCAATAAAGCTCCACCAACATGGTAGCACGTCCAAAAGACAAATGTTGTACTACAGAAAAGTTACGGCTCTGACGATTTTATACCAATGCAATTTGACAGGATTTGATACAGCAGCCTCATCCAGCAACCTTGACAAATAAAGTGATACAGTATTGACAGCATCTCAAACAGTAAGCAGTGATGAGGGAAAACAAGTGATAAAGGTTCAGGCGTTTGAATGTTAATATGAGAAAAGCCAAATACCATGCATCTGCACAATAGTGATAAGGAAGCACTTTTGATTTCTCCAAACAAAACAATGTTTGTATGAGATAGCCTCTCCATCCGTCTTCTATCCCAGAGGTAGCTGTTTATACTCTGATGAATATACATCATATTACCTGAGACAAGGAGATGAGAAAACCCATTAAAGGGCTCATGTCATGGGAAATGATGGAGCCTGGAAATAGAGGGACAGGTTTGAAATGGCTCAATCTCAGGCAATTATTTCTTTGCAGATTGCACCGCATGCATATCGTATGAGATCAAATGCTGGTGACCATGTTTTGTTTGTGTAGATGGATATTTGAATTGCTGAACAGATCCAGCCACTCTGAGGGCGGTCCATTCCCCAGGCTGAGTGAAAACCACAATACTAAAGCACGGAGATCCAATTTTACAGTAGACTCATCTCTCTTCAAGCTAATCAATTCTGTACATCTAACGATACAATTCTAGGCTTGCACAATTCCTCAGTTTTACTAGATAGCTTCAGAATGTGAGCTCTTAGTTCGCTTGTGAGTTATTGCTTTTACAAATAGGCCAATATAACTTGCCTCCTTTATACTGTCTATGAACTGGGAACTCCATGATGTATTCTACATTGATATTCCATAATGTGAGCACTCATAAATACTTTGCTGGGCAATGTCAAGTCAGGTTTGCAGCATCTCTTCAGTGGCCCTTGAAGGCTGTGAAAGCTGTTCGCTGCCACGGGCAACTCCACACTAATTTCCCCACCCTAAGCACTTGCTAGGTTCCTAGAATAGATAATGAAGTTTTCTTCTTCTTTTTCGAAAGAGAGAAATTAAATCACATCACTGGTTAACAGTTGGGGCTGATTCATCACATTAAAACAGAGATTATTCTGATGAATTCAGTTCGCTTTTCTTTCTTGTCTTTCATCAGGCGATGGTAATTCAATCCCTTTCTTCAATCAGCTCATCTAAGGAATAACCAAGATCATTTGCTAGCCATCTTCTCTAGCCATCTTGTCTCTATGCACTCGGAGGTCTACACAAAAGACCACTGACGACCCCAGTATAGCTCATATGAGTCTTTCTGTGGAATATTGCACGTTGAATAGTGCAGTGCCTCTTTCTCTGCTTAATCATTCCTTATGTGCACATATGTTTTGTAAATGGATTATAATAGGTTTTCAGAACAGAATGTGAATTCTTGTGTGCATGACAATAGAGATATGTGCATAACGCCTTCTTTGTTGCTCAATTATTCTTCTAAATTGTGTGTATGTAGGCTATTAGGAAACAGATGGGACATCCACGCCTTGGAATTAGCATAAGAAATTCCCTATCAGAACCTCTGGCACAAAAACTTTAGGGAAGCACAGTCAAACAGGCAGGACTTAAACCGAACCATCAGAAATGTAATACAGGAGTTTAGTAGCGTTCAAGGGTTATTATGTTTGTTGCAATCTTTCTGTGGTTTTATGTATGATTAAATCTGCAGCAAGTACTCGTTGATATAAAGGCCCAGTGCAGTCAAAAACGTGATTCTCAAGTGTTTTATATATATTATTTGGACACTATGAGCTTGGAATAATACTGTGAAATTGTGAAAATTATGATAATGCACTTTTATTGTAAGAGCTGTTTGAAATTACAGCCTGAAATTGCAGTTTTGGCTTGTCTGGTGACATCACCAGGTGATAAATGAGTTGACGATCTAGAAGAAAAAGAAACGCACACCTATTAAGACGAGGTGCTGGCTAGCGGAGTAGAAACTTGAAAATAAAAATAAAAGAGAGCCGCACACTCTTGGAGCTCATGCAAAAATTTAATACCAACGTTTCGACAGCCAAGCTGTCTTCATCAGGGTATAATCACAAACACTGCGGGATGACTCGTTTATATAGTGTCAAAGGACACAGGTGTCTGTAATCATGGCCAGGAGTGGCCTAATATCATTGGTTAATAATCAAATATTAAAATGTCATACAATGAACAGCATACAAACAAATGGATAGCATACGATCATAGATTAATTTGACTATACAAGTTTACACACAATTACAATGGCAAAGTCACAATAATCACAAGAATGGCTTCAGATCAAAGTCTACGTTGAGACCGAAGGGCGCAAGGGTCTTTAAATTAAAGATCCAGGCAGCCTCTCGTTTTAACAATAAATTATCAAGGTCACCCCCTCTCCTAGGGAGGGTGACATGTTATAAATGAGTTGACCCCTGTAGGTTTAAGCCCTTAGATTACAATATTTACTAAAGCTAACATGTATCCTTATTTTAAGATGGTCATAAAATGTATAATTTTATCTTTATTTTTACTATTTTCTAGAACATTGTAGAATAATAGTGAAGACATCAAAACTATGAATCATGTAGTAACCAAAAACGTGTTAAACAAATCACAATATATTTTTTATTTGAGATTCTTCAAAGTAGCCACCCTTTGCCTGGATGACAGCTTGGCATTCTCTCAACCAGCTTCATGAGGTAGTCATCTGGAATGCATTCCAATTAACAGGTGTGCCTTGATAAAAGTACATTTGTGAAATGTCTTTCCTTCTTAATGCATTTGAGCCAATCAGTTGTGTTGTGACAAGGTGGTATACAGAAGAATGCCCTATTTGGTAAAATACCAAGTCCATAATATGGAAAGAACAAGAAGAAATAAGCAAAGAGAAACGGCAGTCCGTTATCACTTTAAGACATGAAGGTCAGTGAATGCGGAACATTTCAAGAACTTTGAAAGATTCTTCAAGTGCAATCGCAAAAACCATCAAGCGCTATGATAAAACTGGATATAATGAGGACCGCCACAGAAAAGGAAGACTCAGATTTACCTTTGCTGAAGAGAAAAGTTCATTAGAGTTACCAGCCTCAGAAATTGCAGCCCTAATAAATGCTTCACAGAGTTCAAGTAACAGACACATCTCAACATCAACTGTTCAGAGATGTGAATCAGGCCTTCATGGTCGAATTGCTACAAAGAAACCACTACAAAAGGACACAAATGAAAAGAAGAAACTTTGATTTGGCCAAGAAACATAAGCAATAGACATTAGACCGGTGGAAATCCGGCCTTTGGTCTGATGAGTCCAAATTTGAGATGTTTGGTTCCAATTGCCATGTCTTTGTGAGACACATAGTAGGCGAACGGATGATCTCTGCATTTGTGGTTCCCACCGTGAAGCAAGGAGAAGCTGTGATGGTGTGGGGGTGCTTGACACTGTCTGTGACACTGTCTGTGATTTATTTAGAATTCAAGGCACACTTAACTAGTATGACTACCACAGCATTCTGCAGCAATACGCCATACCATCTGGTTTGGGCTTAGTGGGACTATGATTTGTTTTTCAACTTCACAATAACCCAACACACCTCCAGGCTGTGTAAGGGCTATTTGACCAAGAAGGAGAGTGGTGGAGTGTTGCATCAGATGACCTGGACTCCACAATAACCCAACCTCAACCCAATTGAGATGGTTTGGGATGAGTTGGACTGCAGAGTAAAGGAAAAGCCGCTAACAAGTGCTCAGCATATAACTTTTAATTTAACCTATATTTAACAAGGCAAGTCAGTGAAGAACACTTTTTGCCTGTCCTGTCTGGTCCAGCGACGGTGGGTTTGTGCCCATAGGTGATGTTGTTGCTGGTGATGTCTGGTGATGACCTGCCTTACAACAGGCCTACAAGCCCTCAGTCCATCCTCTCTCAGTATATTGCGGACAGTCTGAACACTGATGGAGGGATTGTGCATTCCTGGTGTAACTCGGGCAGTTGTTGTTGCCATCCTGTACCTGTCCTGCGGTTGTGATGTTCGGATGTACCGATCCTGTGCAGGTGTTGTTATACGTGGTCTGCCACTCCGAGGACAATCAACTGTCCGTCCTGTCTCCCTGTAGCGCTGTCTTAGGCATCTCACAGTACGGATATTGCAATTTATTGCCCTGGCCACATCTGCAGTCCTCATGCCTCCTTGCAACATGCCTAAGGCACGTTCACGCAGATGAGCAGGGACCCTGGGCATCTTACTTTTGGTGTTTTTCAGAGTCAGTTGTGTCAGTAGTGTCCCAAGTTTTCATAACTGTGACCTTAATTGCCTACCGTCTGTAAGCTGTTAGTGTCTTAACGACCGTTCTACAGGTACGTGTTCATTAATTGTCAATAGTTCATTGAACAAGCATGGGAAACAATGTTTAAACCCCTTACAATGAAGATCTGTGAAGTTATTTGGATTTTTACAAATGATCTTTGAAAGACAGGGTCCTGAAAAAGGGACATTTCTTTATTTGCTGACTTTATATATCATTTTTTATTGACCTGCTATAGCCCATAGGATAACACATTCATAAATGACAAAACAGACCGTCCAAAAATGTATTGTAAGGAATAAGTTACTGGGTTACCATCAGAAGACTCCCCTGAAGCCTGTGTGCATTGTAGAGCAGAACGACCAACTACATGTTCACGAGAGTCTCCCCTTTTGGTGACATATGAGGGTGTAGCTCCCACGGTTCGGTCTGGACAGTCAGTTTTGTGAGAAGATCTCTTCGAAAAGAGGTAGCCCATGACAGAATTCAGACAACTGCCGAAAAGCTTGCAGATGTCATAGAGCCAAACAACCAAGGCTGTCGTGTACGTGAGAGTCTCATCTTTGGATGGTGGTGACTTTTTAGTTTGTAGCTACCACGGTTTGGGTTTTACAGCCGATTCCGTGACCATGTTCTTGTCCGGTTCATCTCATGTGTAGAAAAAGGTCGCTTTCACAAGCCCCATGTTATGAAATAGATGCAAAATTTATATCGGTGGAAAGAGGGAATCAGGGAGATGACCAAGAACCCAATGCTCACTCTAACAGAGCTCCAGAGTTCATCTCTGGAGATGGGAGAACCTTCCAGAAGGACAACTATCTCTGCAGCACTCCACAATCAGGCCTTTATGGTAGAGTGGCCAGACGGAAGCCACTCTTCAATAAAAGGCACATGACAGCTCACTTGGAGTTTGCCAAAAGGCACCTAAAGGACTCTCAGACCACGAGAAACAAGATTCTCTGGTCTGGTGAAACCAATATTGAACTCTTTGGCCTGAATGCCAAGTGTCACGTCTGGAAGAAACCAGGCACCATCCCTACGGTGAAGCATGATGGTAGCAGCATCATGCTGCTGGGACTGGGAGACTAGTCAGGATCAAGGCAAAGATGAATGAAGCAAAGTACAGATAGATCCTTGATGAAAACCTGCTCCAGTGCGCTCAGGTCGTCAGACATGGGGTGAAGGTTTACCTTCCAACAGGACAACGACCCTAAGCACACAGCCAAGACAATGCAGGAGTGGCTTCGGGATGAGTCTCTGAATGTCTTTGAGTGGCCTAGCAAGAGCCCGGACTTGATCCCAATTGAATTTCTCTGGAGAGATTTGAAAATAGCCGTGCAGAAATGCTCCCCATCCAACCTGACAGATCTTGAGAGGTTCTGCAGAGAAGAATGGGAGAAACTCCCCATATACAGGTGTGCCAAGCTTATAGCGTCATACCCAAGAAGAGTCAAGGCTGTAATTGCTGTCAAACGTGCTTCAACAAAGTACTGAGTAAAGGGTCGGAATACTCATGTAAATATGATATTTCTGTTTTTTATTTTTTACAAATTTGCAGAAACTTCTAAAAACCTGTTTTTGCTTCGTTATTATGGGGTATTGTGTGTAGATTTATGAGGGGGGATGACAAGTTAATCCATTTTAGAATAAGGCTGTAATGTAAAATAATTTGGAAAAAGTCAAGGGGTCTGAATACTTTCCAAATGCACCGTATATAAAACACAGGAAATCATGTTTTGACTGCACTGGGCCTTTACAAATCTAGCTAGACAAGGAATATCTGGCATTGGAACCCTTTTCATGTAGAAGGCAGCCGAATTAATCTAGCCTATGAGTAATGTTGCCTATTAGTCAGATACAGTACATTGTAAAGCAATGGATTTCATGGAAAGGTCATTATCGATTAAGAGGTGGTAGGCAAGGAATTAAACTAGATGACATGAGCAATATAAATATTAATGTAATACTTTTATTTTTCTTTGTTCTTAGTTATAATGCCTCAATTCATTTCTCAAGTTCACCTTCTGGTTTGAAATGGCTTTGACTAAAAATAATTTAATAGCGCTGATAAGAATCAAGGATCAATCTGCTATAAGAGTCAAATCATTAGTGGCTCAATCTGAAATTAGGAAATCAAGCTGAAATGTTTCTTTCTTTGCTCCTATTTCTCTAACCATCCTGGGCACCAACAGAGAGCTTTAGCCTTCTCTCTGGTCCCAGTCTCCAGACGCACAAACGGGTCAATGATCTATTAAGGTAGACTCGCCTTGGATATGATCAGGTAATTTAGGTGTCTGTGTGATCAAGCAGTGCCTCACTAATGTAAAATGTACACACCCTCTGTGATACACCATCTCCTGTCTTCTAGTCAAGGCCATGGTAGACACACAATAGGTCATTTTGTTATTCCTAATGATAACAAATAGCTTAGTGGGTTGCAACATGCTGCCTGTGAGGGTAACTGGTGTGTGTGGCTACAGAGCTCTATTGTTATATAATCTAACAAATGTAAACACGTGGCATTGGCACTTGGATTGGAACTGGTGCATTGGTCAGAAGATGTGAAAATATAGCTCTCTGGCCACGCACACCAGTGGAGAGTTTGGCATCGAAATAAAGATGCATGAGGAGAAGAGTACCCCATAACTACTATACAATATGGTGTAGGATCTTTGATGTTATGGGGCTATTTTGCTTTCACTGGTGCTGGGGCCCTTGTTAAGTCAACAGCATCTTGAACTTTACCCAGTACAGGGAAATATTTGACAAAAACCTGGTTGCCTCTGCCAGGAGGCTGAAACTTTTCCACAACTGGATCTTCCAGCAAGATAATAACCCCAAGCACGCATCAAAATCCTCAAAGAAATGGTAAATTGGCCACAAAATCAACATTTTGCATTGTCCAGCTCAGTCTTCGGACTTGAAACCCATTGAAAACCTGTGGTTTGAATTGAAGAGGGCCGTCCAAAGCGCAGATGAAGGATATCAAGGATCTGGAATGATTCTGTGTGGAGGAATGGTATTAGATCTGTCCCAATGTGTTCTCCAACTCGTGAAACATTTTTTTTAATACTAGCAAGGTGAGGTGTTGAAAGGTATTGAAAACAGAGGTGTTAATAATTTGGACCTCTACCCTTTTGAATTGTTTTATGCATTCTTGTTGCAAAAAAAGTATATTACCTTTTATCAGAGCTAACCGTTTGCCATGCTGGAACCAATGTTAAATTAAAGAACAATCAAAGTTGTTTTATTTTGTGACATCATGAAAGACCAATATAACTGTAACTCTGGAAATGTACATTCCTCAGTTTTTCGCGTTGCCTCGGAATGTTGTATAATGTATATGATTAAATATGAAAGTATTTGCGAGAAGATGTAATGTGATGTTCGCCTTCTAAACGAGGTAATTGTTTCCCTATGAAGTCTGAAACGAGTCAGTGGCCACGCCCAGTGAGCACAGACAATATACCCAAACCTCATGGAACGCCCCTTTACACAGAGTTAATAAAAGGGCACTCCTGTGAGTGTTTATGTAGTTCTGTATGATTATTTTGTTAGTTAGGAAATAAATAATTAAGACAATGTGTATATCGCTGATTCAGAATTTATGTCAGGGTTTGTGCACATTTCCAAGAGTTTGCAACATTCAAAATATGACTGATGAGGTAATAATACATTAATAAGTGACTGTAATCAATAAGATATGAAAATATCTGAAGAGAGTTCAATTCGGGAAATAATAACTCTTTAAACATTTTCCTGTGGTGTCCCGACTTCCTAGGTCATTACTATTCTGTGATTTGTTGAATAATTACACATAGATAATTGATTTCACACTTAATGAACAGCAAATGTTACGACAACAGTGTCTATGGCTCTGTTACTTGTTTTACAAGTGGACATCGCAGTCTTTCCCATGAGAATTCATTCAATCCGGCTGTATAGTTCCATATGGTAGGACTGAAATTTGGTCCTGAGTGCAGAGCTTGTTTTCTTTCTACCATCCCTTAGTTGCTGTGAAAGATGATCCCAGATCTTTTTGACATGGTTGAGTATCATGCCTCCATGCCCTCGGTCCTGGCCGGGTTCTTCTGCCATAAGAGATCTCAATGACTAGTGAGATGACACAGCTGGATATTACCATATTTTATTTTCACTTTCCCTTCATGCGACACATGAGACTTCCCGGGTCTTCTCTCACACTGTGCCACTCCAGCTCTTCCAATTGGAGGTGTGTTCGGCGGTCATCCGAGCAAAGCCGATTGCTCCTGGTGAGGAATATAAACCCATCAGTATTTTAATGGAGTGCCAGAGAGACAGATGTGCCACTCGCTCCAAACTGTTGCCTACATGATTTATTTGGTCTCCAGCAGAACTGAACCCAGGTAAGCATAGCCACAGTAAGCAGTTTGGGGGTGGGAGTGCTGCCCAGACGGGGAGGTGGGTACTGAACCCAGGTAAGCATAGCCACAGTAAGCAGTTTGGGGGTGGGAGTGCTGCCCAGACGGGGAGGTGGGTACTGAACCCAGGTAAGCATAGCCACAGTAAGCAGTTTGGGGGTGGGAGTGCTGCCCAGACGGGGAGGTGGGTACTGAACCCAGGTAAGCATAGCCACAGTAAGCAGTTTGGGGGTGGGAGTGCTGCCCAGATGGGGAGGTGGGTACTTAACCCAGGTAAGCATAGCCACAGTAAGCAGTTTGGGGGTGGGGCTGGTGTGCCCCCAGGAAGGGGAAAAAAAAACTAAAAATGCCTGCACTGATGACACCTATATCGTCTGCTAATACAGTAAAGGCCCAGTGCACTACTTTGTAAAAAAATCTATTTAAAAAAATAACAAATAAATGTTTTTATTTCAAATTTTTTATTACAATTTTTCAGGCGGTGCTACCACACCCTCAGCACCCCTACTTCCCGCGGCTATGCAGGTAAGTAACTCTTCTTGGTGCGTGGTGAGGAAGCCATCGTCATAGAAACAGTCTCTGGTGCTGTAGGTCTGGAGGGAAACAAAATGGGGGGTCCTTATGGCATGGGCAATGTTGGAGTGTGAAAATGAGTAGGAGGGTGAGACAGAATAGAGATGGAGACGATGTTTCTATAATGTAAGGACATTTCTCATAGGATTATTTAAGGCCTAACGTTGTAGGGTTACAGGAACATTTTCTTAACATTGTCACGATAAAAATGCGATCACAATAGTCATGTTTTTTGGGATACACAATGTTCTGAAACCTCAAAATTCCTTCTCGTTACACCAAAGGTGCTACTTCTCTTGTGCGTTGGAGAATGAATGGTCAATTACAATGTAGGGTCGATGTCTTATTGACTGGATTTGTGTAGCCCCATCTAATGGTCCTATACCTCTCCTCCCCATAAAGCTGAAATATTGAGATACATGTACTTACTGTTACTTAATTCTTTACATGTGGACATGTGAATTCCCTCTTTTTGATAGAATCAATTTATCTCATTGCTTAAACATTCATTTAAGTAGTCAATATATGGACTAACATGGGCCCATTTGGTCCCATAGCATACCATGATGCATCTAATTTACAATATCTTCAGTTAGAATTGAATTCAGTGCATTAGGTGGGGAAAGTAGACAGATAACGCCCAGTGTAGTTTGAACTGCATTTAGCACAGAAGCACCTCTAGCAATTTAATTAATGAGGGGGAGAAACACATTTCACCAAACAAAGGGAATAAACACGAAATTGCTCCTCATTCTCTCCTATTTGTGCAGTATAAAGCCGAACTGTTGCTTAAGTTGGCGCCCATAAGAGGAATCTGTACGAGGCATCTGCTGTTCCTCCTGTCTCTGCAATGTGTAAAGCCTGTGCTTCCACACTGTTTGTGTGTGTGTGTGTGATCAGGATTGTAATATGGACTACTAGTGGAGATGGGGGCTTTTAAAATGTATGTGTGGGACGATGAAGGTTAGGTGAAGAAAGCTGTCAGGCTTTCATGTCTCCTGTGTTACCGGCGTGTTGGATATCAATGTTTTCCAGCTGAAGAAATAGGGAAATAAAAATGGACTCTGTGGGAATGTTTTACGTTTCCAAGGGTTGGTTTTGTGTGCCAGTGAGATTTATTCACAGTGAAATACCCTATATGTTCTGTTGGCATGTCTAGGAGATTGACGGTCTTGTTTTGGTTTTAATTTCTCAACAGCAGTGATCTTAAAAATAGGATTTGTTTTGAATAATCAATGACAACAGGATAAAACATGATGATCATCGAAAGAAAGGAGCTACAGGTGCTTCTACTGTATATCACATAATGCAAAAATACATGGATTTCATTTCATTCTCCAGTCCATTCTCTATGCCATTTTATTCTCTAGGCTGCTATATTTTGGATGTTCGAGACACTCTGCACTGTTGTGAGTAAACATGTCCAAAACAGCTAACAGCCAAGATATTGTATTGATTTTGACCTTGCTTGTGTAATTTTGATTTTGATTTTGAACTTGCTTGCTTTGATCTCTCTCTCTCTTTCTCTCTCGCTCATGAACAGTGGTCATCATAACAACTGAACATAGTTCACCTGCTGTAGGGCTGAGTTCCCCCCAGAAAAATTCCCCTCGACTTCAAACCAATGAACTTGATATCATCAGCTACCCCTAGGTAGAGATTATCATCATAGAATTTTGTTTCGCCCTTGATTTTCTTCCACATCTTAATGGCTCTCCTTGTGACTTTCTGTCATGACTTTAAGCATTATCCCGAAAGCCAACCGCATACAATAAATTACATTAATTGATCTCATACAGTGCATTCGGAAAGTATTCAGACCCCTTCACTTTTTCCACATTTTGTTACATTACAGCCTTATTCTAAAATTGATTAAATTGTTTTTCCCCCCTCATTGAGGTACACACAATACCCAATAATGACAAAGCAAAAACAGATTTTTAGATTTTATTGCAAATGTATAAAAAATGTCAAATTAAATATCATATTTACATCAGTATTCAGACCCTTTACTCAGTACTTTGATGAAGCACCTTTGGCAGCAATTATGCCTAGAGTTTTCTTGGGTATGACGCTACAAGCTTGGCACACCCTGTATTTGTGGAGTTTCTCCCATTCTTCTCTACAGATCCTCTCAAGCACTGTCAGGTTGGATGGGGAGAATTGCTACACAGCTATTTTCAGGTCTCTCCAGAGATGTTCGATCAGGTTCAAGTCCGGGCTCTGGCTGGGCCATTCAAGGACATTCAGCGACTTGTCTCGAATCCACTCCTGCATTGTCTTTGGCTGTGTGCTTAGGGTCGTTGTCCTGTTGGAAGGTGAACCTTCGCCCCAGTCTCGTCCTGAGCGCTCTGGAGCAAGTTTTCATCAAAAATCTCTCTGTACTTTGCTCCGTTCATCTTTCTCTCGATCCTGGCTAGTCTACCAATGATAGCTGCTGAAAACATCCACACAGCATGATGCTGCCACCACCATGCTTCACCTAGGGATGATGCCAGGTTTCCTCCAGACGTGACACTTGGCATTCAGGCCAAAGAGTTCAATATTGGTTTAATCAGAACAGAGAATCTCAGTGGGCTGTCATGTGCTTTTAACTGAGGAGTGGCTTTAACTGAGGAGTGGCTTCTCTTTACCATAAAGGGCTGATTGGTGGAGTACTGCAGAGTCCTTCCTTCTGGAAGGACAACCATCAGAGGAAGAAATGCAGAGGAACTCTGGAACTCTGTCAGAGTGACCATCAGGTTCTTGGTCACCTCCCTGACCAAGGCCCTTCTCCCCAGATTGCTCAGTTCTTGGTGATTTCAAACTTCTTACATTTAAGAATGATGGAGGCCACTGTGTTCTTGGGGACCTTCAATGCTGCAGAAATGTTTTGGTCCCCTTCCCCAGATCTTTGCCTTGACACAATCCTGTTTCTGAGCTCTACGGACAATTCCTTCGACCTCATGGCTTGGTTTTTGCTCTGTCATGCACTGTCAGCTGTGGGACCTTATATAGACAGGTGTGTGCCTTTTCAAATCAAGTCCAATCAATTGAATTTACCACAGTTGGACTCTACAATTGGACTCTACAAATCAAGTTGTAGAAACATCTCCAGGATGATAAATGGAAACAGGATGCATCTGAGCTCAATTTTGAGTCTCATAGCAAAGGGTCTGAATACTTGTGTTAATAAGGTATTTCCGATTTTTAATTTGAATACATTTGCAAAAATGTCTGAAAACCTGTTTTCACTTTGTCATTATCAATATTGTGTGTAGATTGAGCAGGGGGAAAAATGTTTTAATCCATTTTAGAATAATGCTGTAATGTAACAAAATGTGTTAAAAGTCTAGGGGTCTGAATACTTTCCGATAAGAGGCTCTATCAAATTCTTATTTATAATTGAATTACGTGAAATGCTTGACACTTCTGAGTGTGGGTGGGTACCGTGTGTCAAATGTTAACAGTGTTTACCTCTCTAGAGCCAGGCCAAGTTACTGTGTTAATCAAAGCCAGAGGCAGATACAAGTACGCAATCCAATTTAAAGCAAATGCTTGAGGAGAAACCATGAAGGGAAACATATTGAAATATATTCCTGTATTTCATTGAGGTACGCTACTATGGGCGGGTAATAGGAGTCCCAGGGTATGTCTCACTGGCTTATATTATCAAATCATATGGCATTTTATTTGTCACATGCGCTGAATACAACAGGTATTACCATGAAATGCTTACTTACAAGCCCTTAATTAACCAACATCGCAGTTCAAGAAATAGAGATAAGAAAATATGTTCTAAATAAAACAAAGTAAAATATGAAATACAAAGTAACACAATAAGATTACAACAATAGGTACTCACACGCACCAACGGACATAGAAACAATATTCGACCCCACCATGGTGAACAAAGGGCACAAATATACCATTACAATCAGTGGGAATAGGGGCCAAATGTGCGCAATGAAAGTTCCAGTGGGATCAGGACACAATGCAGCTGCCGAAGTTGCGGCGGCATCGGACGGACCAGTAGCAGTGGCATAAGACGGACTGATTGTGGCGGCGTCAGACGGGCCAGTAGCAGTGGCATAAGACGGACTGATTGTGGCGGTGTCGGACGGGCCAGTAGCAGTGGCATAAGACGGACTGATTGTGGCGGCATCGGACGGGCCAGTAGCAGTGGCATAAGACGGACTGATTGTGGCGGCGTCAGACGGGCCAGTAGCAGTGGCATAAGACGGACGGATTGCGGCGGCGTCAGACGGACCAGTAGCAGTGGCATAAGACAGACTGATTGTGGCGGCGTCAGACGGGCCAGTAGCAGTGGCATAAGACGGACGGATTGCGGCGGCGTCAGACGGACCAGTAGCAGTGGCATAAGACAGACTGATTGTGGCGGCGTCAGACGGACCAGTAGCAGTGGCATAAGACGGACTGATTGCGGCGGCGTCAGACGGACCAGTAGCAGTGGCATAAGACAGACTGATTGTGGCGGCGTCAGACGGACCAGTAGCAGTGGCATAAGACAGACTGATTGTGGCGGCGTCGGACAGGCCAGTAGCAGTGGCATAAGACGGACTGATTGTGGCGGCGTCAGACGGACCAGTAGCAGTGGCATAAGACGGACTGATTGTGGCGGCGGCGGACGGGCGAGTAGCAGTGGCATATGACGGACTGATTGTGGCGGCGTCAGACGGGCCAGTAGCAGTGGCATAAGACAGACTGATTGTGGCGGCGTCGGACGGGCCAGTAGCAGTGGCATAAGACGGACTAATTGTGGCGGCGTCGGACGGGCCAGTAGCAGTGGCATAAGACGGACTGATTGTGGCGGCGTCGGACGGACCAGTAGCAGTGGCATAAGACGGACTGATTGTGGCGGCGTCGGACGGACCAGTAGCAGTGGCATAAGACGGACTGATTGTGGCGGCTTCAGACGGGCCAGTTGTGGCTGCTGAAGTTGCGTCATTAGACGGACCCATTGTGGCAACATCGGACGACCCAGTTGCAGCTGCCGAAGTTGCGGCGGCGCCGGACGGACCAGTCACAGTGTCGTCACAGTGTCACGTTGGTGAATTGCTTATCAAAACTATTAATTAACTTTTTAGTCATTTAGCAGACTGTACTGTACAAACTTTAATTTCAATCTGCTTCGTAACTTAAATCCGATGTAACTCTTTTTTTACCAAATTTCTACCAGCATGTCACGTGTGCAACCAGAGGGAAAATAAACTCTAGACAACCTTTACTCCACACAGAGAGACATATACAAAGCTCTCCCTCACCCTCCATTTGCAAATCTGACCATAATTCAACCCTACTGATTCCTGCTTACAAGCAAAAACTAAAGCAGGAAGTACCAGTGACTCGGTCAATACGGAAGTGGTCAGATGATGTCCTACTACACTGGCTCTGACGCTCGTCGGATGTGGCAGGGCTTGCAAACTATTACAGACTACAAAGTAAAACACAGCCGCGAGCTACTCAGTGACGCGAGCCTACCAGATGAGCTAAATGCCTTTTATGCTCGCTTCGAGGCAAGCAACACTGAAGCATGCATCAGAGCACCAGCTGTTCCGGATCATGCTATCCGTAGCCAATGTGAGCAAGACCTTTAAATAGGTAAACTTTCACAGGGCCTCAGGGCCAGACGGATTACCAGGGCATGTCCTTAGAGTATGCGCGGACCAACTGGCAAGTATCTTTACTGACATTTTCAACCTCTCCCTGATTGAGTCTGTAATACTTACATTTTTCAAGCAGACCCCCATAGTCCCTGTTCCCAAGAATGCGAAGGTAACCTGCCCAAAATGTCTAGTGCCCCGTAGCACTCACTTCGGTAGCCATAAAATGCTTTGAAAGGCTGGTCATGGCTCACATCAACACCATCATCCTGGAAACCCTAGACCCACTCCAATTCGCATACCGCCCGAACAGATCCACAGGTGACGCAATCTCAATCGCACTCCACACTGCCCTTTCCCACCTGGACAGAAGGAACACCTATGTGAGAATGCTGTTCATTGACTAGAGATCAGCATTCAACACCGTAGTGCCCAAAAAGCTCATCACGAAGCTAACGACCCTGAGACTAAACACTTCCCTTTGTAACTGGATCGTGGACTTCCTGACGGGCCGCCCCCAGGTGGTAAGGGTAGGCAACAACTCATCTGCCAAGTTGATCCTCAACACGGGGGCTCCTCAGTGGTGTTTGCTTAGTCCACTCCTATACTCCCTGTTCACTCACAACTGTGTTGCCAAGCACGACTCCAACACCATTGCGTTTGCTAACGACACAACAGTGGTAGGCCTGATCATCAATAACGATGAGACAGCCTATTGTCACGGATCCCTCCGAAACTGTGTCATTACACATCCCAGAAATGTTCCTTATGCACAAAAAGCGTATTTCTCTCTCATGCTGAGCACAAATGTGTTTACATCCCTGTCAGTGACCATTTCTCCTTTGGCAAGAAAATCCATCCACTTGACAGGTGTGACATATCAAGAAGCTGATTAAACAGCATGATCATTACAAAGGTGCACCTTGTGCTGGGGAAAATAAAAGGTAATTCTAAAATTAGCAGTTTTGTCACACAACACAATGACACAGATGTTTTGAGGGAGCAAGCAATTGGCATACTGACTACAGGAATGTTCACCAGACCTGTTGCCAGAAAATGTAATGTTCATTTCTCTACCATAAGTTGCCTCCAATGTTGTTTTAGAGACTTTGTCAGTACGTCCAAACCACAGGTTTGGCATCGTGTGGGTGTTGTGAACAGAGTGCCCCATGGTGGCGGTGGGGTTATGGTATAGACAGGCGTAAGATATGGACAACGAACACAATTGCATTTTATCAATGGCATTTTGAATGCACATAGATACCGTGACGAGATCCTGAGGCCCATTGTTGTGACATTCATCCGCCGCCATTACCTCATGTTTCAGCATGATATTGCACGGCCCCATGTCGCAAGGATCTGTACACAATTCCTGGAAGCTGAAAATGTCCCAGTTCTTCCATGGCCTGCATACTCACCAGACATGTCACCCATTGAGCATGTTTGGGATGCTCTGGATGGACGTGTACGACAGCGTGTTTCAGTTCCTGCCAATATCTTGCAACTTCACACAGCCATCGAAGAAGAGTGGGAAATCATTCCACAGGCCACAATAAACAGCCTGATCAACTCTATGTGAAGGAGATGTGTCACGCTGCATGAGGCAAATGGTGGTCACACCAGATACTGACTGGTTTTCTGATCCATGTCTCTACATTTCTTTTAAGGTATCTATGACCAGCAGATGCATATCTGTTTTCTCAGTCATGTGAAATCCATAGATTAGGGCCAAATGAATTAATTTGAATTTTACTGATTTCCTTATATGAACTATAACTCAGTACAATTGTTGAAATTGTTGCATGTTGCATTTATATTTTTTGTTCAGTATATGTGAATGTTTGACACATTTGAAGGAGGGAGACACCATAGGGCAAATGTTAACAGAGGTTCCCTCTCTCTACAGACGGGATCCGGTACTAGGTTTAAATCAATGTGAGAGGCTGATACAATATGCAATTCATTTCATAGTAACAGAAGGGGGGACATGGAAAGCGAAGCATATTGAAATGCATTTCTGTTTACTGTATTTAATTAGACAGGGCTCCCACATCGCAAGAGAGGAGTGCTGTTTTGATTAACAGTCTGATGAAATAATAAAATGGCATCCACCTTCATAGTATGACACATTTCATTTATACTCCACTATGCCACTATGCCACTGTAACAACTTACAGCTTTGTACACTGTATAGTCAGCTGAGAACTATTATGATATTGTTGGCATAGAGCCTAAAAATCTGTCAGATGCTGGTGAGGACAATCAGTTAACCGTTCATACGGTTGATTTTCCTGTTTCACAGTCTCTGATAGTCGGACACTATCCAAGTGAACTATCCAATTAAATCATGAATGTGATGATACAGTGTTGTGTTGCCAATAGTCTAGTTGATGGATCAATGGGTTCCAATACATTCATTCTGACAGGATGCTGGCAAAAAAACCTGTGGAAGCTTTGAATGGTTTATTTTATACGCTCTAAAAGGCAATGACTCACTGTTTTTAGTTAAATGGTTTATATATTATAATCTCAATTGGTGCATATCACATGTCAAACAGTATGTTTTTGTGTCTAATATAACAGAGGAATGCCCAGGCATTGGTGTGTTACTGTAAATGCAATACTTCTAAGGCCGACAGACGTAGCTGCCTGCAAGGAGACATGCACTACATCTGTTTTATGGATTAGAATTTCCCTAACTATGTAGGCATGTATCTAGAAGCAGAGTGAATGTTGCAAACATCATTAGTGAGTCTGTTTTAATCCTTATCAGTTGTCACCGAACATATATGTGTTGTTTTGAGTGTGAAATGACATCCATTCCAATCATTCACGTTGATGTGTAGTAGCTAATCTTCTAGGAATGTTCTGCAGAATGGAGAAACTCATAGTTCTGTTAGTTTGAATCAAGCCTGAAGCAAAAAGGGGAACCTTTTACGATTAAAGCAACCTTTTGCATGATTAATGTCCTTCGAAGTTACAATGAATCAATTTAGATTCACTAGAGCCAGAAAACTGGATAAGACTCTTTAAAAACTGTGTGCCCATATCTGATGTCTAGGAGACTCGAGCCCAGATCAGCATTATCACAAACAACACTGTAGGCCTCATGCAAGTTCTGAATAAATCTGGAAACTCTGCCTTCTAGTGCCTTTTCAGCGAGCCCGAATTCCTTTCACCCTCAACATCTCAAAACATATCTCTCCATGGTCGCGGATGCAAGCATAATTCAAAGCACTTTTCTATTTCTAAGGCTTTTGTATGATTGAGCTTGGTGTAGACTTGCTGTGTTACACCTTGAATTGGTACACAATTCAAGTTAGAGAACAACATGTGACAAGAGTCATATGGTACAATCCTAAAGTGTTGCACACAGTGCAATGGCAAACTGCAAACTATTTTTGGAATAATTGTCATGTCCTGTCGATTTAAAATGTTATGGTTACTTTGGGCACTGTCTGGGTGCTATTAGAAGTAGTAAATTTTAGGGTTACGTTGGGCACTGTCTGTGTGCTATTAGAAGTAGTAAATGTTAGGGTTACTTTGGGGCACTGTCTGGGTGCTATTAGAAGTAGTAAATGTTATGGTTACTTTGGGCACTGTCTGGGTGCTATTAGAAGTAGTAAATGTTAGGGTTACTTTGGGCACTGTCTGGGTGCTATTAGAAGTAGTAAATGTTAGGGTTACTTTGGGCACTGTCTGGGTGCTATTAGAAGTAGTAAATGTTAGGGTTACTTTGGGCACTGTCTGGGTGCTATTAGAAGTAGTAAATGTTAGGGTTACTTTGGGCACTGTCTGGGTGCTATTAGAAGTAGTAAATGTTAGGGTTACTTTGGGCACTGTCTGGGTGCTATTAGAAGTAGTAAATGTTAGGGTTACTTTGGGCACTGTCTGGGTGCTATTAGAAGGAGTACATTTTATGGTTACTTTGGGCACTGTCTGGGTGCTACTAGTAGTAGTAAATGTTAGGGTTACTTTGGGCACTGTCTGGGTGCTATTAGAAGTAGTAAATGTTAGGGTTACTTTGGGCACTGTCTGGGTGCTATTAGAAGTAGTAAATGTTATGGTTACTTTGGGCACTGTCTGGGTGCTATTAGAAGTAGTAAATGTTAGGGTTACTTTGGGCACTGTCAGGGTGCTATTAGAAGTAGTAAATGTTATGGTTACTTTGGGCACTGTCAGGGTGCTATTAGAAGTAGTAAATGTTAGGGTTACTTTGGGCACTGTCTGGGTGCTATTAGAAGTAGTAAATGTTAGGGTTACTTTGGGCACTGTCTGGGTGCTATTAGAAGTAGTAAATGTTATGGTTACTTTGGGCACTGTCTGGGTGCTATTAGAAGTAGTAAATGTTAGGGTTACTTTGGGCACTGTCTGGGTGCTATTAGAAGTAGTAAATGTTAGGGTTACTTTGGGCACTGTCTGGGTGCTATTAGAAGTAGTAAATGTTAGGGTTACTTTGGGCACTGTCTGGGTGCTATTAGAAGTAGTAAATGTTAGGGTTACTTTGGGCACTGTCTGGGTGCTATTAGAAGTAGTAAATGTTAGGGTTACTTTGGGCACTGTCTGGGTGCTATTAGAAGTAGTAAATGTTAGGGTTACTTTGGGCACTGTCTGGGTGCTATTAGAAGGAGTACATTTTATGGTTACTTTGGGCACTGTCTGGGTGCTACTAGTAGTAGTAAATGTTAGGGTTACTTTGGGCACTGTCTGGGTGCTATTAGAAGTAGTAAATGTTAGGGTTACTTTGGGCACTGTCTGGGTGCTATTAGAAGTAGTAAATGTTATGGTTACTTTGGGCACTGTCTGGGTGCTATTAGAAGTAGTAAATGTTAGGGTTACTTTGGGCACTGTCAGGGTGCTATTAGAAGTAGTAAATGTTATGGTTACTTTGGGCACTGTCAGGGTGCTATTAGAAGTAGTAAATGTTAGGGTTACTTTGGGCACTGTCTGGGTGCTATTAGAAGTAGTAAATGTTAGGGTTACTTTGGGCACTGTCTGGGTGCTATTAGAAGTAGTAAATGTTATGGTTACTTTGGGCACTGTCTGGGTGCTATTAGAAGTAGTAAATTTTAGGGTTACTTTGGGCACTGTCTGGGTGCTATTAGAAGTAGTAAATGTTAGGGTTACTTTGGGCACTGTCTGGGTGCTATTAGAAGTAGTAAATGTTAGGGTTACTTTGGGCACTGTCTGGGTGCTATTAGAAGTAGTAAATGTTAGGGTTACTTTGGGCACTGTCTGGGTGCTATTAGAAGTAGTAAATGTTAGGGTTACTTTGGGCACTGTCTGGGTGCTATTAGAAGTAGTAAATTTTAGGGTTACTTTGGGCACTGTCTGGGTGCTATTAGAAGTAGTAAATGTTCTGTTTACTTTGGGCACTGTCTGGGTGCTATTAGAAGTAGTAAATGTTAGGGTTACTTTGGGCACTGTCTGGGTGCTATTAGAAGTAGTAAATGTTAGGGTTACTTTGGGCACTGTCTGGGTGCTATTAGAAGTAGTAAATGTTAGGGTTACTTTGGGCACTGTCTGGGTGCTATTAGAAGTAGTACATTTTATGGTTACTTTGGGCACTGTCTGGGTGCTACTAGTAGTAGTAAATGTTAGGGTTACTTTGGGCACTGTCTGGGTGCTATTAGAAGTAGTAAATGTTAGGGTTACTTTGGGCACTGTCTGGGTGCTATTAGAAGTAGTACATTTTATGGTTACTTTGGGCACTGTCTGGGTGCTACTAGTAGTAGTAAATGTTAGGGTTACTTTGGGCACTGTCTGGGTGCTATTAGAAGTAGTAAATGTTAGGGTTACTTTGGGCACTGTCTGGGTGCTATTAGAAGTAGTAAATGTTATGGTTACTTTGGGCACTGTCTGGGTGCTATTAGAAGTAGTAAATGTTAGGGTTACTTTGGGGCACTGTCTGGGTGCTATTAGAAGTAGTAAATGTTATGGTTACTTTGGGCACTGTCTGGGTGCTATTAGAAGTAGTAAATGTTATGGTTACTTTGGGCACTGTCTGGGTGCTATTAGAAGTAGTAAATGTTATGGTTACTTTGGGCACTGTCTGGGTGCTATTAGAAGTAGTAAATGTTATGGTTACTTTGGGCACTGTCTGTGTGCTATTAGAAGTAGTAAATGTTATGGTTACTTTGTGCACTGTCTGGGTGCTATTAGAAGTAGTAAATGTTAGGGTTACTTTGGGCACTGTCTGGGTGCTATTAGAAGTAGTAAATGTTAGGGTTACTTTGGGCACTGTCAGGGTGCTATTAGAAGTAGTAAATGTTAGGGTTACTTTGGGCACTGTCTGGGTGCTACTAGTAGTAGTAAATGTTAGGGTTACTTTGGGCACTGTCAGGGTGCTATTAGAAGTAGTACATTTTATGGTTACTTTGGGCACTGTCTGGGTGCTACTAGTAGTAGTAAATGTTAGGGTTACTTTGGGCACTGTCTGGGTGCTATTAGAAGTAGTAAATGTTAGGGTTACTTTGGGCACTGTCAGGGTGCTATTAGAAGTAGTAAATGTTAGGGTTACTTTGGGCACTGTCTGGGTGCTATTAGAAGTAGTAAATGTTAGGGTTACTTTGGGCACTGTCAGGGTGCTATTAGAAGTAGTAAATGTTAGGGTTACTTTGGGCACTGTCTGGGTGCTATTAGAAGTAGTAAATGTTAGGGTTACTTTGGGCACTGTCAGGGTGCTATTAGAAGTAGTAAATGTTATGGTTACTTTGGGCACTGTCTGGGTGCTATTAGAAGTAGTAAATTTTAGGGTTACTTTGGGCACTGTCTGGGTGCTATTAGAAGTAGTAAATGTTGGGGTTACTTTGGGCACTGTCTGGGTGCTATTAGAAGTAGTAAATGTTAGGGTTACTTTGGGCACTGTCTGGGTGCTATTAGAAGTAGTAAATGTTAGGGTTACTTTGGGCACTGTCTGGGTGCTATTAGAAGTAGTAAATGTTAGGGTTACTTTGGGCACTGTCTGGGTGCTATTAGAAGTAGTAAATGTTAGGGTTACTTTGGGCACTGTCTGGGTGCTATTAGAAGTAGTAAATGTTAGGGTTACTTTGGGCACTGTCTGGGTGCTATTAGAAGTAGTAAATGTTCTGTTTACTTTGGGCACTGTCTGGGTGCTATTAGAAGTAGTAAATGTTCTGTTTACTTTGGGCACTGTCAGGGTGCTATTAGAAGTAGTAAATGTTAGGGTTACTTTGGGCACTGTCTGGGTGCTATTAGAAGTAGTAAATGTTAGGGTTACTTTGGGCACTGTCTGGGTGCTATTAGAAGTAGTAAATGTTAGGGTTACTTTGGGCACTGTCTGGGTGCTATTAGAAGTAGTAAATTTTAGGGTTACTTTGGGCACTGTCTGGGTGCTATTAGAAGTAGTAAATGTTCTGTTTACTTTGGGCACTGTCTGGGTGCTATTAGAAGTAGTAAATGTTAGGGTTACTTTGGGCACTGTCTGGGTGCTATTAGAAGTAGTAAATGTTAGGGTTACTTTGGGCACTGTCTGGGTGCTATTAGAAGTAGTAAATGTTAGGGTTACTTTGGGCACTGTCTGGGTGCTATTAGAAGTAGTACATTTTAGGGTTACTTTGGGCACTGTCTGGGTGCTATTAGAAGTAGTAAATGTTCTGTTTACTTTGGGCACTGTCTGGGTGCTATTAGAAGTAGTAAATGTTCTGGTTACTTTGGGCACTGTCTGGGTGCTATTAGAAATAGTAAATGTTCTGGTTACTTTGGGCACTGTCTGGGTGCTATTAGAAGTAGTAAATGTTAGGGTTACTTTGGGCACTGTCTGGGTGCTAGTAGATGTAGTAAATGTTCTGTTTACTTTGGGCACTGTCTGGGTGCTATTAGAAGTAGTAAATGTTAGGGTTACTTTGGGCACTGTCTGGGTGCTAGTAGATGTAGTAAATGTTCTGTTTACTTTGGGCACTGTCTGGGTGCTATTAGAAGTAGTAAATGTTAGGGTTACTTTGGGCACTGTCTGGGTGCTATTAGAAGTAGTAAATGTTGCCCAAGTTCACATCATTAGCTAGTTCCAGTATTTTCTTTGGAAACATTCAGAGATGTTATATTGGGGAGCAATAGGCAGTGAGAAGTTGTATTTATTTTTATTTCACCTTTATTTAACCAGGTTGGCTAGTTGAGAACAAGATCTCATTTACAACTGCAACCTGGCCAAGATAAAGCACAGCAGATTGACACATACGACAAAACAGAGTTACACATGGAATAACCAAATATACAGCCAATAATAGTAGAAAGAAATATAGAAAAAAATTATATAAACAGTGTGTACAAATGAGGTAAGATAAGGGAGGTAAGGCAATAAATAGGCCATGGTGGCGAAGTAATTACAATATTGCAATTAGACACTGGAATGGTAGATGTGCAGAAGATTAATGTGCAAGTAGAGATACTGGGGTGCAAAGGAGCAAGATAAATAAGTAAATACAGTATGGTGATGAGGTAGTTGGATGGGATGTTTACAGATGGGCTATGTACAGGTGCAATGATCTGTGAGCTGCTCTGACAGCTGGTGCTTAAAGCTAGTGAGGGAGATATGAGTCTCCAGCTTCAGTGATTTTTGCAGTTCGTTCCAGTCATTGGCAGCAGAGAACAGAGCAGAGAGCAGAGAATATAGGAAGATGTTCAATTCTGTGGTCTCCTCTTGTCATCGGCATAACTTCACAGACATGGTCCTTCACATCACTCCTCTTGACAAAAAAGCTACAACCCTGCCAACTGCTTTTCTCTAGCTTGTCCTAGACTTGTGGAAGTAAAAAGAAGGAAAGGAGGGCTGAGAGAGGGATGAAGCACATTGTTCCTGCTGTCAGAGGACCAAGGACAAGGGCAGCAAACAAACCTTGACAGATTGGCAGCCATGCATTTAAAGTGCTCATTTAGGTGCGATACTCTCTCTGCCTGCTTTAAGGTGTCAGCAACTGGAGAAAGCGTGTTTTTGATGAGTTTCATTACTGTCTGTCTACGGAGGAAAGTTTTAAGGAGTTGTAATTCCTTCATTATAAAAGTGATGTGACCATTATGTGAGTAATTGATGATGGCTGAAGAATATATTTGCTTAGAATTCCAACTACTTCAATACATTTGAACAGTACACATAATACATTAAATAAGATAATGGATGGAGTTCTGGTTGGAATATTTGAAGTGGAGCTAACTTTATATTGCTTAGCTTTTGCACATTCGTTTGGAGCATCTATAATGAACAGAAATATAAACGGAACATGCAACATTTTTTTTTTTTACTGAGTTACAGTTCATATGAGGAAAACAGTCAATTCAAATAAATGCATTAGGCCCTAATCTATGGGTTTCACATGACTGAGAATAGAGGTATACATCTGTTGGTCACAGATACCCTTTAAAAAAATTGCCTCAGGATCTCATCACAGTATTTCTGTGTATTCAAAAAGCCATCGATAAATGCAATTGTGTTCGTTGTCAGTAGCTTATGCCTGCCCATAGCATAACCCCACCGCCACCATGGGGTACTCTGTTCACAATGTTGACATTAGCAAATGGCTCGCCCACATGATGCCATACACGTGGTCTGCGGTTGTGTGGTTGGTTGGACGTACTGCCAAATTCCCTAAAACAACATTGGAGGCGGTTTATGAACATGAAATTGTCCTGTAACAGCTCTGCTGGACATTCCTGCAGTCAGCTTGCCAATTGCATACTCCCTCAAAACTTGAGACATCTGTGGCATTGTGTCGCCTGACAAAACTGCACATTTTAGAGCCTTTTATTGTCCCCGGCACAAGGTGCACCTGTGTAATGATCATGCTATTTTATCAGCTTCTTGATATGCCACACCTGTCAGATGGATGGATTATCTTGGCAAAGGAGGAATGCTCACTAACAGGGATGTAAACAAATTTGTGCATAAAATTTGAAATAAATAAGCTTTTTAGAGAAATGAACATTTCTGGGATCTTTCATTTCAGCTTATGAAACATGGGACCAACACTTTACATGTTGCATTTATATTTTTGTTCAGTCTAAATACTTTATATTTGGAGCATATAAAAACTACTTAGATGCTCCAAGCGAACATGCAAAAGCTAAGCGGTATGAGGTTAGCTCCGCATCAAATATTCCATCCAGAACTCCATCCAGGCAAGAAACTCAAGTGCCTGCACTGTTTATGCAGCTCATCCATTGTGGGTCCTGTGCCAGATAGCTTCTGGGTGTCACTTTGCAGATTCAGCTCATGGTGGAACTGTCAGTTTATGTTACGTCTGGAGTTGATGCTGGGCCCCTCAATAAAGCAGCGCTTTATCGGAACAGAACTAAGCTTCTGGCAACTGAATTTGGGGCTTTGTACCACAGCTCTGTCTCACGAGAGGGAGAGAGAGAGAGAGAGAGAGAGAGAGAGAGGGAGAGAGAGAGAGAGAGAGAGAGAGAGAGGGAACGATCGAGACAGAGAGAGGTAGGGGTTCCTTGCTTAATTGCCATGTGTGTTTGGGGCTCACAGCTCTCCAAGAAGTGACTGTTATCTCAATCATTTGTGCCCCAAAAAGCTGTGGGGAAATTGCAATATTGGATTTTTCTGCATCTTCAACGGTCGCAAAATGTTATTCCTTGCGATGCTTTTGGGTCAACTAAACAAACAGATTATTCAAGACAAATTATTCACAGTGTATAGGTTTACAATCCCACTCAACCAATTCTCCATATATCAATTTCAGCAAGTCCTCAAATTCACCATAAGCATAATAAACATATCTCCAAACATTCTGTGTTTTTTGTTGTCATTTAAAAATAGCGAGAAACAGTCACTTTTCTCTAACTCTTTCTGAAGGACCCACATTGGATTTGGAATGGGCTTTAAAGCACACACCTAATTAAGCCAATCATTTGAAAGGTTGTTTAATGTGATATAGTGTTGCTCATATGTTAGCCTTTAACCATCTCTGCAGGACCCCTCGTTGGCAAGAAAAACACCTGGGGTTTCCTGTCAGAAAACATTGTTTCACACTAATTGGCTCAAGTGATCGGGTACTGTTAGTTGATATTATTGGATAGGTGCAATGATCACAACCTATTAGATGCGATAAGAATTAGCAGGCATGAGAGAGGACAATGAGCCAATCACATGCAGTATATTAGGCTTTGATGGGGCTTTTATTAAGACGCCTCTAAATAGTCATCTCCACTCCTTCAGACGTTCTGTCAGAATTGAAGAACAAAATAAGAAGAACAAGAGGACTTAGACTTTATTATCATTTCATGCACAAGAAAAACTATATCTGCAGTCATATTAATTCATTGTTCACATCTAGGAAATATATACAGTAATATTGATTGAGATTTTGGGAGGACTTGAAATTAGAGACAATCCATCAAAAACTGAATGTGAGCAAAAGCGGATGCTCCTAGAACTGGCAAGTACAAAATGCAATTTATATGTGAAATCAACGTAGTTTCTTCATGGCCTTTCGAGTGTGAGGTACTGTATACAAGGGAATTTCTTCCCCATTCCAATTCACTTTCATCTTTCTCCAAGAGAAAGGGTTTATACCGTATTCTTTGTTGAGAAGGACCTAGTGCTCCTAGTGCTTTGAAATTCTCCACTAATAAGACATGTCATTTTTGCCGTAATCATGTGAGTTAAGTGTGCTCCAAGCTGTGTACCACTAATAAGACATGTCATTTTTGCCGTAATCATGTGAGTTAAGTGTGCTCCAAGCTGTGTACCACTAATAAGACATGTCATTTTTGCCGTAATCATGTGAGTTAAGTGTGCTCCAAGCTGTGTACCACTAATAAGACATGTCATTTTTGCCGTAATCATGTGAGTTAAGTGTGCTCCAAGCTGTGTAATAGTGACTCCTAAGTGAACTTCTTTATTTGTGTGTTGTCCATAGCAGTCCAAACTCTGGAATTCAAATGTTGATTTTAAACAATCTGCTTGATTGGATCCCTCATGCGAGGATAATTAAAGATGATCATGATCTTGACAATAGATAAGTATAAACTAAACTGTTTATTGTGCAACAACTGCACTTTTCCCCCCCAATTTAACAGAGAACTTGGAATAGCTTGATCATACAGGGCACAACGGAATGTAGGACCCTCACATTACAAAACCAGCTTCTAAATAACATGACCATCTTCCAGAATGCTGGTTGGATATCTGCAAATTGAAGTAAATGTGCGAGCATGACTAGGAATGACTATAAGCTTATCACCAAGCCATTACATTATGTTCATTTTAACGTTGATAAAAATGCTAGTAAAGAATTCATGCTGGAAAAGCTAATGGTTTCTGACAATAACTAGACACCTTGACTTATTCTACAATACACAAACTGAATGTAGATCATATTATTCCAGCCATAATCATTCTTAATCATCTTAAAATCCTTCTCTTCAGCATATTGCAGAGTTCATTTCACTCAAGAATGGCTTCTCGTCTGGTTGAGTGAGTGTTGCTCCTCTAAGCCCATCCGTGTATGGCGGTGTTAGCTGCGGAGGACTCCTATGGATTTAGAAAGGTCAGTAGCTTTGGGTCTCTCTCTCTCTCTCTCTCTCTCTCTCTCTCTCTCTCTCTCTCTCTCTCTCAGGCCCCAACTATTGTGATGATAAGAGGAAACCTGCGTGTGGTAGAAAAATAAGTTTTGTAGAAGAAAAAACAAACGTAGGGCTCTGGTAAATAGCTGCTGGCTCAGAAAACCTATGAAAAGCTACCTTGCTACTGTAGGCACCAAGCAACAGACTCAGTATCACCGTTACAGAGACTCTGGCAGTTTATAGGTATATAGGGTACAAGTTCATAGATACCAGTGCTTAATTTGTGCCGCTACAGCCAGAATGGGTTCCAGCACCTCTCGATGTGGGACCGTTCATTTTCTGGAAACTATATGCATGGCTCCACTACAGCCATTTTCATCGATGGGGCTGTAGTGGAGCAGGTTGAGAGCTTTAAGATCCTTGGTGTCCACATCAACAACAAACTAGAATGGTCCAAACACACCAAGACAGTTGTGAAGAGGGCACTACAATGCCTATTCCCCCTCAGGAAACTAAAAAGATTTGGCATGGGTCCTGAGATCCTCAAAAGGTTCGACAGCTGCAACATCGAGAGCATCCTGACTGGTTGCATCACTGCCTGGTACGGCAATTGCTCGGCCTCCGACCGCAAGGCACTACAGAGAGTAATGCGTACGGCCCAGTACATCACTGTTTCTAAACTGCCTGCCATCCAGGACCTCTACACCAGGCGGTGTCAGAGGAAGGCCGTAAAAATTGTCAAAGACTCCAGCCACCCTAGTCATAGACTGTTCTCTCTGCTACCGCATGGCAAGCGGTACCGGAGTGCCAAGTCTAGGACAAAAAGGCTTCTCAACAGTTTTTTACCCCCAAGCCATAAGACTCCTGAACAGGTAATCAAATGGCTACCCGGACTATTTGCGTTATTTGACTATTCCCCCCAACCCCTCTTTTACGCTGCTGCTACTCTCTGTTTATTATATATGAATAGTCACTTTAACTATACATTCATGCACATACTACCTCAATTGGGCCGACCAACCAGTGCTCCCGCACATTGGCTACCGCACATTGGCTAACCGGGCAATCTGCATTGTGTCCCGCCACCCGTTAACCCCTCTTTTACGCTACTGCTACTCTCTGTTCATCATATATGCATAGTCACTTTAACCATATCTACATGCACATACTACCTCAATCAGACTGACTAACCAGTGTCTGTATGTAGCCTTGCTACTGTATATAGCCTGTCTTTTTACTGTTGTTTTATTTCTTTACTTACCTATTGTTCACCTAATACCTTTTTTGCACTATTGGTTAGAGCCTGTAAGTAAGCATTTCACTGTAAGGTCTACGACACCCTGTTGTATTCGGCGCACGTGACAAATAAACTTTGATTTGATTTGCAAGGCTAACATTGATCCTGGTGTCTTTGAAAAGTGCTACAGATTCCCTGCGAGCAACAAAATAGAACTTGAGGTTGTACTCAGTGAGCAATGTAGAGTGTAACAACTTATCAGTCAACCATATTGTGTAGCATGTTAATATTTACACTAGACTTCAAAATAACAGCTGCGTCTGCATGGTTTATGAATGTATGTATGTATGCATTACAGTGTGTGTAATAAAATACATTGCTTTTACAATTTGCATCAAGATCTGGCTCCTGAAAGCATGAAAAGTAAACTATCTGGACACTTCCCCTATCTTTGTGAATGGCAGCATGCAGAGTTGCACACATATATGTGGCATTGCAACATCTCAGTTCCAACAACTGCATCTTCTTTTTCTGTGAAAAATACTTCTAACGAATCATGTTACCGGTCCATAATGCCCAGTTCCTCAGTGAACACTTTCTGTTTTTGTTTGCTTGTTTTCCCCTTCATAAATGTCCTTCGTCAGGCTAGGTGTCTGATTCCCTACCCTCTCCTGATCCCCCAGGGAAGCCAACATATGTGCATCTGCCTGACTGAAACACCATTACGGACATGCTCTGAAAATCACTGAATGCGTTACTGTGAAATTCTTTCAGGAACAAATTGTTCTATTGCAAGAAACTAATGGGGACGCTGCAAAATCCGAAGCGATAAGTGACAGACGTTCTCTCCTGACATACAGAGAACCACTCCTTTTAATTCAAAGAGAAAAGTTGACAGGAAGTTGGTTGAGGTTTAACAAGCCACCAAACTTACAACAGGCTTTCATGTCCCATTCGTCAACTCAACCCCATTTGCTTGTCGACTACTAATGATCCTTTCGTGTCATACCTCATTCTTGCCCTCTTTCTTTGGTCATGAGCCAGCGGTTTATATATTACACGTCGGCTTCAAAAGATGGCGTCGACGCAACGCTATTCAAAACCCATTTTCCTTTGTCACAGGACTCACAGCAGACTGAGCTTCTGCAGTGTGATGATTAGATTTCCCCCCATGCTTGGGCTGCTCTGCACCGTCTACTCAGCGTGTGTGTGTGCGCGTGAGTGTGTGTGTTTAAAAAAAATTTAACCTTTATTTAACTAGGCAAGTCAGTTAAGAACAAATTCTTATTTACAATGACGGCCTACCAGTGCGTGTGTGTGTGTAGTCAGATCAATGCTCATGGAGACAGAGTTCCGATCCCCTTGTGCTAAAGACTGATGTTGACTGGCTGATTTGCCTTGCATGCTGAGTGAGTGTCTTGCACCGCTAATCCGTGTGCTGGAGTCCCAGCTGAACAGGCAGATATTGACCAGAGACTTTCTCCATGCCACATTCTCTCTCTCTCTCTCTCTCTCTCAATCTTTTGCACACAGAATGAGTCCAACCTTGCTTTAATTCATTGTTATGGACGAAATAATACCACATTGTTGTCCTTACGCATGGTAAACACAAGGTAGTTAACTGGGTGTTAATTTAATGACATTGGGAGTTAATCGTGCATTGTCTCTTGGAGCTGAGAATTTTCTACCCTAAAACTTATTTATATATTTATATTTATATTATATATATATAAATAAATAAAATAAAAAGCATTATGTTCTCCCTGACTTTATTTACACAATGTGTAGTAAAGCATTATGTTCTCCCTGACTTCATTTACACAATGTGTAGTAAAGCATTATGTTCTCCCTGACTTTATTTACACAATGTGTAGTAAAGCATTATGTTCTCCCTGACTTTATTTACACAATGTGTAGTAAAGCATTATGTTCTCCCTGACTTTATTTACACAATGTGTAGTAAAGCATTATGTTCTCCCTGACTTTATTTACACAATGTGTAGTAAAGCATTATGTTCTCCCTGACTTTATTTACACAATGTGTAGTAAAGGATTATGTTCTCCCTGACTTTATTTACACATATATTTATTTATATATATATATATATATATATATATATATATATATATATATATATATATATATATATATATATTTGACACCCCTTTTCTCCCCAATCTTGTGTCATTGCTGCAACTGCCCAACAGGCTTGAAAAAGGCAAAGGTGGAGTCATGCGTCCTCCAAAACATGACCCACCAAAGTGTGCTCCTTAACACCCGCCCCCTTAACCCGGAAGACAGCTGCAACAATGTGTCGAGGAAACAACTTTCAACTGACAACCGAAGTCAGCCTGCAGGCGCCCGGTCCCCCACAAGGACTCGCTAGAGGGCTGATAAAGTCCCCCGCGGCAAAACCCTCCCCTAACCCAGACGACACTGGGACAATTGTGCGCCGCCCTATGGGACTCCCCTTCACGGCCACTTGTGACACAGCCTGGGATCAAACCCGGGTCTGCAGTGACGCCTCAAGCACTGTAGTGCAGTGCCTCAGACCACTGCGCCACTCGTGAGGCACCAACAGATGCAATTTTCAAGGAATTACAATATGTTTTAGGCCTACATAGGAGGTTCATATTAATGGATGAGTAGTCACACCAGTTCCGGTAACCTTAATTAAATAACTTGCAAAGACTTACCCCCTACAAAATTCTAAGTACTAGTTGGGAATAATTCATTAAGCTGAGCCATTGTGTTGGCAACAAAGTCATTTATACTTTGTCTCAGCTGTACATGGTGGCATAAAAGAGGGAAGCTGAATGGAAAATGTATCTCTCAAAAGTAAAAGATTCCTGTATATGAAAACTGAGCAATTGCGGAAATATTATTCTCAGGATGTAGACTGTAGGTTTGAAACTGTGGCACTTGGTACTGAACCAAACTCGGTCAGCGACAGGACAGAAGGGTATACTGATTAGCTTCAAATTCATTGATTTGAACAGTGTAATATTGAATATGATGTGGAAACACTACGGAATGTTTACATCAACTGGTGTGTGACACAACGTCATCCGACATTAGCGCCAACCTTTTGATGCACGGATGCACAGGTGGTCAATACATACCCATCCAGACGGTTGATTGCATCTTTCATAGTAGCCTAATTAAACTTGAAAGCCATGACAGTCTAATGAGATACATTTTGACAGCAACTAATAAAGAAAAAACCTTGACCACAAAGCTATAAAATTATGAGAAAGTGAAAATACAAAAAGGTGAAAATATAAGGTCCTCTATGAAGACCAAGGTGAAATATATGACCTGGCAAGGTATTATTTTTATACTGTATAAAGACAGCAGTAAATTATTCAAGCCCTTGCTTCAGTGTTGACATTTGTGCTAATGGCAGCCGAGACTGATCTGGCCTTGTTAAAGTACTCATGGCAGCTGGCAGGCTTCAGGACTGACGCTCATTACCCCCAGTAGCAGTCTGATGACTGGGACCAAGTGGAATCACCCACTATAGACTCAATACATCAAATGGCTCTATCAGAGGCCCTGATCTAAGGGCCCAAGAGCGCCAATCGAGGAGAAATGATGGGCCTATGTGTGTCATCGCAATAATGGGCTTTTAAGGACACACACTCCATTTGCTCATTGTTAGATCACCTCTTTATTTACATAAGAAATGTTGAAGTGTTTTAAAAAGCATTATGTTCTCCCTGATTTTATTTACATAGTGTGTAGTAAAGCATTATGTTCTCCCTGACTTTATTTACACAATGTGTAGTAAAGCATTATGTTCTCCCTGACTTTATTTACACAGTGTGTAGTAAAGCATTATGTTCTCCCTGACTTTATTTACACAGTGTGTAGTAAAGGAGTATGTTCTCCCTGACTTTATTTACACAATGTGTAGTAAAGGATTATGTTCTCCCTGACTTTATTTACACAATGTGTAGTAAAGCATTATGTTCTCCCTGACTTTATTTACACAGTGTGTAGTAAAGCAATGTGTTCCCCCTGACTTTATTTACACAGTGTGTAGTAAAGCATTATGTTCTCCCTGACTTTATTTACACAGTGTGTAGTAAAGCAATGTGTTCCCCCTGACTTTATTTACACAGTGTGTAGTAAAGCATTATGTTCTCCCTGACTTTATTTACACAGTGTGTAGTAAAGCAATGTGTTCCCCCTGACTTTATTTACACATTGTGTAGTAAAGCAAATTGGACTATGATCATCGAAGGGAAGTTAGGAGAATATTTCCGAACACAGGTGTACATGGAATCAGAACAATATGCTCTTCAGATAGAGAGACATGTTATTTAACTGTACTGGAGGAGTTATCCTGGATGAGTATCTCATATGCATTACAATAGTTTGACATTTGTGACACTTGTACCCTCGTGACAGTTGATATCGGCTACAATACCACTCATGCCTCTTTACAATGTGGTGAAAGTGTGAGTATACTAGAATTTGACATGAGACATACTGAAAGCTTACACTAGCATTGGTGTCATTGTTCTCAGAGCCGTCAAAATTGTGACTGTATGAAAGCTGACAACTTGATGAATGCTGTTAAACAAAGACTACACAAACCTATAATTACTGGGTCTCCCAAATATATATTTTTAAAAAATGGAAACAGATTTGCAGATTTGAGTAGAAAACAAAGATGGAGAAGTCAGGATCCCGGCAAGGACACTTCAATGTCAGACATGGTGTAGTAGTCCGTCTCCCTGCATTGAGAATCTTAATGCTACAGCCCTTTCCTGTTTCAGCATGACAATGCCCCTGTGCACAAAGTGAGGTCCATGCAGAAATTGTTTGTCGAGATCAGTGTGGAAGAACTTGACTGGCCTGCACAGAGCCCTGACCTCAACCCCATCGAACACCTTTGGGATTAATTGGAACGTCGGCTGCGATCCAAGCCTAATCTCATCAGTGCCCAACATCACTAACACTCTTGTGGCTGAATGGAAGCAAGTCCCCGCAGCAATGTTCCAACATCTAGTGGAAAGCCTTCTCAGAAGAGTGGAGGCTGTCATAGCAGCAAAAGGGGGCCATACTTTATCTCAATGATCTAAGATATATCAAATACAGCTTCCCAATAATAGCATAACAGCAATGACTACAATACTGGAAATCTGACTATATCTAATTAATTTGGATACACTTTGAAATGCTCCCTCGTTCTATAAGCTTTTTACTTACAGTTTTTCTCAGTCGCTTTGGTGCATTTCTTAGATCAAAAGTGCAATTCTTGATACTACTTGTACAAATTCCAAATAATCTAGTCCCTTGTGCACATCCTTTGAACAGTCCCTTGTGCATCATTCTTAATCCTTTGAACAAATTGCAATTGATAATGTACAAGTGTCAGTTTTTTTCCACATTATCTATTGCTCATGTCATCAAAATATAGTAGATGGTTCTCTGTTGAATAGTCTTACCCCTCAAAACATCGAATATCATCGGTCACAGAGCTACTGTGGATTTGCCAGGCCAACGGGGAGGAAATATCACCATGTGTGCTTCTATTTCGGAGCATGGTGTCCTAACCCATATCCCCCTTATAGGGCCATACAACACCCAGCATCTACTCAACTTTTTAGAGACTCTCTACAGGGCTCTCATCCCTGATGATGAGAGGGGTGTGTTTAGAGAGGATTTCCCAAAGTATGTGGTAATTTGTGATAATGTGAGTTTCCATCGATCAAACATCATAAGGCAATGGTTTGTGACCCACCCGAGGATGCTCGTAGAATTCCTCCCACCTTATTCACCATTCCTTAACCCAATTGAGGAGTTCTTTTCAGCATGGAGGTGTAAGGTGTATGATCGTCAGCCACACACACAGATGACCCTGCTGGCTGCAATGGATGCAGCATGTGAGGACATCACAGTAGATGCCTGCAGAGGATGGATAAGGCATTCCAAAAGATTCTTTCCACGTTGCATTGGAAGGGAAAATATCCGGTGTGATGTGGATGAGAATATGTGGGCCGACAGACAGGTGCCTTAGGGGTGGTTTCCTGTTTCTTTCTAATTTAGTTTTTTTTTCTTTGTGCCCCTTGGGTTGTCCAGTCTCTTTCAATCAATAACCCACATACAGTAATATGTAAATAGTACTGTTGAAATTGATATATGCCATAGAAGTGCAGCCTTGTGCATTTTCAATACAGTAACCATCATCCAAACTGTAGCCTAAGTTTACATCAGGTAATACTGTCGAAGTACACAGTTACATTGACAACATGCCTAAACATTTTGACGACCTTGTTCGTGAACAATGACTCAATGACTTATCATCCTGATGACACTGACATGATCATTGGCATGAATATTTACTTTTGAGAGATGTGACTGACTAGCTTTAGAAACATATCTATTGTATATTGCAGTTTGTACAAATTGTTCTGAGAAATGCACTTATTATTTTGCACATGTTAGGGATGATGTGAAAAATGCACCAAAGCGACTGAGAAAAACTGTAATATGTGACTGATAATAAATGAATGTATATTCAATGGCATGATTAACTAGGGAGATCTATGAAGTGCCATGGAGGCACAGAGGCCCCCAGTACAGAATCTAGATGTTATTTCAGCAGAGCTTGACAGTAGCTTAGTAGGGACACAAACCTTCCCACACCTCACTGGCAGTGCAGAAACAGTACATGTTATTAGTCTCTCTAGAGTCTAGAGTCTAGACAGACGGGTTGCCTCCCACAATGTATTAACGTTCGGCTTACAAGTCTCTATGGATACAACGTCAGTTTGGCATAGAGGAAAGGGCGGAGTTGGGACATCCAGCTTTAAGTCACTGCCTTATCTACTTGTTGCCCGAGTCTAAACATCCCCTAAGCACAAAATAGTAGCAAGCAAGATGGAGCAACTTCGAATCAAAGCAGTTACAGTGACATTTAGATTTCAATTGATGTACAGTGCCTTGCGAAAGTATTCGGCCCCCTTGAACTTTGCAACCTTTTGACACATTTCAGGCTTCAAACATAAAGATATAAAACTGTATTTTTTTGTGAAGAATGAACAACAAGTGGGACACAATCGTGAAGTGGAACGACATTTATTGGATATTTCAAACTTTTTTAACAAATCAAAAACTGAAAAATTGGGCGTGCAAAATTATTCAGCCCCTTTACTTTCAGTGCAGCAAACTCTCTCCAGAAGTTCAGTGAGGATCTCTGAATGATCCAATGTTGACCTAAATGACTAATGATGATAAATACAATCCACCTGTGTGTAATCAAGTCTCTGTATAAATGCACCTGCACTGTGATAGTCTCAGAGGTCCGTTAAAAGCGCAGAGAGCATCATGAAGAACAAGGAACACACCAGGCAGGTCCGAGATACTGTTGTGAAGAAGTTTAAAGCCGGATTTGGATACAAAAAGATTTCCCAAGCTTTAAACATCCCAAGGAGCACTGTGCAAGCGATAATATTGAAATGGAAGGAGTATCAGACCACTGCAAATCTACCAAGACCTGGCCGTCCCTCTAAACTTTCAGCTCATACAAGGAGAAAACTGATCAGAGATGCAGCCAAGAGGCCCATGATCACTCTGGATGAACTGCAGAGATCTACAGCTGAGGTGGGAGACTCTGTCCATAGGACAACAATCAGTCGTATATTGCACAAATCTGGCCTTTATGGAAGAGTGGCAAGAAGAAAGCCATTTCTTAAAGATATCCATAAAAAGTGTTGTTTAAAGTTTGCCACAAGCCACCTGGGAGACACACCAAACATGTGGAAGAAGGTGCTCTGGTCAGATGAAACCAAAATTGAACTTTTGGCAACAATGCAAAACGTTATGTTTGGCGTAAAAGCAACACAGCTCATCACCCTGACCACATCATCCCCACTGTCAAACATGGTGGTGGCAGCATCATGGTTTGGGCCTGCTTTTCTTCAGCAGGGACAGGGAAGATGGTTAAAATTGATGGGAAGATGGATGGAGCCAAATACAGGACCATTCTGGAAGAAAACCTGATGGAGTCTGCAAAAGACCTGAGACTGGGACGGAGATTTGTCTTCCAACAAGACAATGATCCAAAACATAAAGCAAAATCTACAATGGAATGGTTCAAAAATAAACAAATCCAGGTGTTAGAATGGCCAAGTCAAAGTCCAGACCTGAATCCAATCGAGAATCTGTGGAAAGAACTGAAAACTGCTGTTCACAAATGCTCTCCATCCAGCTGTTTTGTCAAGGAGGAATGGGAAAAAATTTCAGTCTCTCGATGTGAAAAACTGATAGAGACATACCCCAAGCGACTTATAGCTGTAATCGCAGCAAAAGGTGGTGCTACAAAGTATTAACTTAAGGGGGCTGAATCATTTTTCACGCCCAATTTTTCAGCTTTTGATTTGTTAAAAAAGTTTCATGTTCATGATTGTGTCCCACTTGTTGTTGATTCTTCACAAAAAAATTACAGTTTTATATCTTTATGTTTGAAGCCTGAAATGTGGCATTTGGTCGCAAAGTTCAAGGGGGCCGAATACTTTCGCAAGGGGGGGTGTTTCATGGTATTGTTTGTTATTATCTTTATCAAAGATGTATTGAAATAACCATGCTGCAGTTTGGTCCTCCTCTCCTTCACCGGAAAAACTTAACAGTGGCCTCAAGCGAAGAAATGTGCTGTTGTGTTAGAAATGCCAGGACCAATTTCTTGTCCCAATCTGTTCCAGCACAGAACAGACTGCAGTCTTGTGTTGCTGGTCATCCACTTTTATTTAACTATAATATGAAAGGCAATACCTATATCACTGAAAATCTGTATATTTTCTGATGTTTTGGATTGACAAACTGTTGATTTATTTATTTTGGGATCCCACTGCAGTGCAGTGCAGAACAAACCCTAACAGTTTAAGCGTTGGCTAATTCTGTCTCCCATTGAGGGGATTGAGTGGGATTCTATGCTAACACTAAATGCAATCATTAATCTGGGAATCCCCTCACAGCACTCTCAGGGATGAAGCAGTGAACTAAACCCATCAAAACACCATATTCATAAGGGTGGCTATGGATTAAAACGTTATGTGTTGCTCTCATAACCTGCCGTCTCAGAGGAGACAACACCCAGTTCAGTAAGGCTATCTTCATTGCTTCGAGACTGAAAGAAAGACGAGAGGGAATCGGTGCAAGATTGGATTGCCTTTAATATCCTAGGAACGTGTCCTGAAATTCCCCTTGTGTCACTTTAATTCTGTTTGTCATCTTCCTTCAGCCCTGTGGGACCCAGGCAGACTCCTTGAGACAGAGTAGAGAGTTTGATAGTCGATAAAAGAAGTGATTGGATAGTATCTCACCTGATGAAACCTAGAATGGGTCAGAATGTGGCATTATGGCTTTTTTATTTGTTTTGGGTGAAAATAAATAAGGTGCAGTCTATATCACAATCAGTTGTCTACACTTCAAGACTACAGCACAGGGCAGTTTCTAGGCATAAACGACTTAAGCGGCTGCTTAGAAAGTCAGACAGGCTTTTTGTCAGGAAGTCAGTGGTGGTCTCAACTTACTGCCTGCTAGGATAGTAGAATATACAACAGCAATTTCGAAATGTGGTTGTGCATCAGTAGTTTTCCTCTTATGTCAGTCACTGACAGTCAGTCAATTAGCCTATGTCAGTTAACATTTTATAGATAGCTGGCTAGAATCACTTACAGTACCCAGCAATCTAAACCTTGTAGTAATCATGGGCAAATTACTGACCGGTCACACAAGGCACGTGCCCACAGGCTCTGACCTGCAGGAAATCCCCCCCCCCTCCACCGCCAAGAGGGGGGCCATTAAAATGTTTTGCACGTGAGGTGGGGGAGGAGGAACAAAATCTTCCTTAGGGACCCCAAACTGCCAGAAACTGCCCTGCTACAGTAGCTGGACTATCCACATTACAAAAAGGATCCATACGCTTCCTTGGCTAGTTATTCCCCATGTCATATAAATCCCTGGAAATACAACCTTAGTGCACAGTGACGGGCTCAATGTGACATTAGCTTTTCAGTGTAAATGGATAAACCACTGTGGGAAAACATATGACATTGCTAAGGCTGTTAGCATTGTAACCACACTGTAAAGGAGCTTGGGCCAGATGTATGATCCAGACTGGCACCCAGAAAGTGATTATATCTTAATCTATTTCCTGTGTGATGTAGTAAGGTCAGAGAGGTGTGGAGCCTAAGACCTGTAGCTCATTGCCTCCATCCTCATCTGGCGCAAGCGCCAAATCTCATTTTAGCCAATTAATTATTGATAGTGCTTCATCCCGCAAACGCTAAAGAGCAACTGACCTGTAAGAGTCAAATGGGCGCTTCCACCCCAGCATGGCTCAAAAATATTTTGGGTGTCTCAGATTGTTCTGGCAATTCGCACATACAAACTTAATTGGGAGGAATGATATTTGAATTGCTTTATACATTTGTATCACAAACCATTTGAGAAAATCATGATGAAAGTGACCATTTTAAGCCGTTTTCGACCTACAGATGTAACATCCTAATTTGATCACTTTTGTTGCTGAGAATTTTCTTGCACAGCAGGAAATGCAGATGAGCTTCGTGATTTACATAAATTCACTGAAAACCCACACTAACACACAGTTATAAAACATTATTGCACTATTCATGTAGGCTACTGTTGAACTGCTTATAGCCTAACTATCGATTCTGCAACACTATGTACTAAACGTTCAAATCCTGTTGTAGGATTATTTTACTGTCACAATATAAGTCAAATTAAGATCCAATATGGGTATACTTGACTCCTGTCATGGGGCGGCAGGTAGCCTGGCAGGGAGGAGCATTGGGTCAGTAACCGAAAGGTTGCTGGATCAAATCCTAGAGCTGAGGAGGTAAAAATCGGTAATTCTGCCCCTGAGCATGGCAGTTAACCCACACGTTTCAGTTGAATGATTTCAGTTGTACAACTGACTAGGTATCCCCCCTTTAAGACACTATGGTCTGTGAACCATACATGGTACAGACAACATCTTGGTGTGATTATACTGCTAACGGCGTGCTCTAAAATGTGAAGTATGTCTAGACTCTGAAATACTATTTTCCATATACATTTATTCAACAGAAAACATTATTATTTGCATAAAAGTACCCTTTTTGATTTTGCTTATTTTTAGACATTGCTTGGAACAATATACAACACTCTTCAAACACATACAATTTGCAGAACGGACTCTGCTACTTTTGAAGAATTTATCAATTTTATACATATAAATAGGTTTTATAAGTTACTAACCAATCATAGCCCTCCTGTATGATGGCACATTCAGCAAATCACCAGTAGAGGGAATTCCCTTTGAATCCATTTTCCCATTCACTGTGTTGGTGGCGCTCACAAAATGTATCATAACTTTAAATGTAGCAAAGTGTACACTCTGGAAATGTGATGTTCTTGTAGAGTATATTGTTTAAAACAATACGTCTCAAAATGAACAAAATCAAAAATGGTACTTTTGAGATATGAAATGTTTTAAGGTTGAATAAATACAATTGTTGTCGAGGCCGTTGAAAGAACTGGACCAAGGTGCAGCGTGGTGAGCGTACATATTATTTTATTTAGAAAAGACGCCGAACAAAACAATAAACACTACAATACAAACCGTGAGGTTAAAGGCTATGTGCCATAAACAAAGTCAACTTTCCACAAAGACAGGTGGGAAAAGGGCTACCTAAGTATGGTTCTCAATCAGAGACAACGATAGACAGCTGTCCCTGATTGAGAACCCTACCCGGCCAAAACATAGAAATACAAATAATAGAACATAGAATACACACCCCAAATCACACACTGACCAAACCAAATAGAAATATAAAAAGGATCTCTAAGGTCCGGGCGTGACAATTGTATTTCAGAATATACAGTACCAGTCAACAGTTTGGACACACCAACTCATTGTGAAGACATCATAACTATGAAATAACACATATGGAATCATGTAGTAACCAAGAAAGTCTTAAATAAATCAAAACATATTTTATTTTCGAGATTCTTCAAAGTAGCCACCCTTTGCCTTGATGACGGCTTTACACACACTTGGCATTCTCTCAACCAGCTTCATGAGGTAGTCACCTGGAATGCATTTCAATTAATGGGTGTGCCTTCTTAAAAGTTCATTGTGGTATTTCTTTCCTTCTTAATGCGTTTGAGCCAATCAGTTGTGTTGTGACAAGGTAGGGATGGTATACAGAAGATAGCCCTATTTGGGTAAAAGACCAAGTCCATATTATGGCAAGAACAGCTCAAATAAACAAAGAGAAACAACTTTAAGACACGAAGGTCAGCCAATCCGGAATAATCTTAAAGTGCAGTCACAAAAACCATCAAGAGCTAAAAATGAAACTGGCTCTCATGAGGACCGCCACAGGAAAGGAAGACCCAGAGTTACCTCTGCTGCAGAGGATAAGTTCATTAGAGTTACCAGCCTAAGAAATTAAAGTCCAAATAAACACTTCACAAAGTTCAAGTAACAGACACATCTCAACATCAACTGTTCAGAGGAGACTGTGCGAATCAGGCCTTCATGCTGAGAAGAACAGACTTGCTTGGGCTAAGAAATATGAGCAATGGACTGGTAGAAATTGGTCCTTTGGTCTGATGAGTCCAAATGTGAGATTTTTGGTTCCAACCGTCTTGTCTTTGTGAGACATCGAGTAGGTGAACGGATGATCTCTGCATGTGCAGTTCCCACCGTGAAGCATGGAGGAGCAGGTGTGATGGTGTGGGGGTGCTTTGTTGGTGACACTGTCTGTAATTTATTTAGAATTCAAGGCACACTTAACCAGCATGGCTACCACAGCATTCTGCAGCGATACGCCATCCAATTTGTTTTGCATTTAGAGGGACAATCATTTGTTATTATACAGGACAATGACCCAACACACCTTCAGGCTGTGTTAGGGCTATTTGACCAAAAAGGAGAGTGATGGAGGGCTGCATCAGATGACCTGGCCTCTACAATCATCCGACCTCAACCCAATTGAGATGATTAGGGATGAGCTGGACTGCAGAATGAAGGAAAAGCAGCCAACAGTTACTCAACATATGTGGGAACTCCTTTAAGACTGTTGGAAAAGCATTCCAGGTGAAGCTGGTTGAGAGAATGCCAAAAGTGTGCAAAGCTGTTATCAAGGCGAAGGGTGGCAACTTTGAAGAATCTCAAATATTAAATGTATTTTGATTTATATATTTTGAACACTTTTTTGGTTACTACAAAATTCCATGTGTGTTATTTCATTGTTTAGATGTCTTCACTATTATTCTACAATGTAGAAAATAGTGAATATAAAGGAAAACCCTTGAATGAGTAGGTGTGTCCAGACTTTTGACTGGTACTGTTGATATAATTCATTTTTTAGAGCATAATATTAGGAAGCATGTATAGGTTTAAAATGGCCACTTTCATCGTGATTTTCCAAAAAATGGTGTGTGTTAATTAAAGCACAAGTGTAAAAAGCATATCAAACAATATTCCTCACAATTAAGTTTCTATGTGAGAATTGCCAGAACAATCTGAGATACCAAAGATATTTTTGGGCCATACTGGCATGAATGTCTTCCTAGCAAATGGGAAACATTCCTCCATGTGCAATGTTGGAAGAATGCAGTGAAGCGATGATATTATTATATTGGTGTAAACAGAACATTTACCGGTATGTCATGTTGTACTTTGATAATTAAAAAAAAGTTTGAAGACATTGTCTGTGTTCCACACACACACCACACTGTTTATCCTCGAGCAGCACGGCCTGTGCTATTTTCCATGTCACGTGAAATCCGTTCTGAGGAATGGAGATAAATGTTTTTGGCGCTGTCAGGAAGAACACATGTTGCTGCCTTCCCAGGTCTACGACAGCATTTTTATAAGCAACCTAATTATCAACACTGTGATTTTCGGAACATACCAATTACAGTATCTCATGGTTTAGCTCAGTCAGTGTTTACCACAGCACGACCAAACTTGTGAAGAATAAACCACACATTGGCCTACTGTGGCTATAATGCACTTGGAGGACTAACATACGTCAGAGGGAAACAACAACAGCTACATAAACATAGAAAAATCTGAACATCTGAAAAAGATTTACGTAAATGTATGTAATAAGGGTTTCAAAAGATTTCCATGACACAACCTCAAGGTATGGTGTTATAATGGTAGTATTTTACATAATATCCAGAGCCATTTTCCCCTGAAAAAGTATGTGAATAGACACATTAGCAGAGTGAACTGTGGAGCTCCATGCTTGTGGAAGTCGATGGCCACGGCTAAACGATGTGTCCCATTGATTAATATCAGGTTCCCGCAGGGGGAAGGAAATCGCTGTGGCACGCTGGTAGAGTTGTAAGAGTGCTGAGCTAGGACCAAGTTACCCGTTCTTTCTGTCTCTCCTGCTCCGTCTCCTACTACACACACACATGCTCCCAGTGGTGTGAAGTACTTAAGTAAAAATACTTTAAAGTACTACTTAAGTAGTTTTTTATATTACATATATTTAAAACCAAATACTTTTAGACTTTTACTCAAGTAGTATTTTACTGGGTGACTTTCACTTTTACTTGAGTAATTTTCTATTGAGGTTTCTTTACTTTTACTAAAGTATGACAATTGGGTACTTTTTCCACCACTGCTTGCTCCCTCTCTTCCTAATCAATCCATATTATTTAGAATTATTTCTACCGCTTTTCTATCCTACCTCTTCTCTCATCTTGCTCTGTAATGCTGGTCACTGCATGGCCAAGTGGCAGCTTAGTTCTGTACTGAGGACTTTGTACCGATGAGAAGTCAAGAAGTCCCAGGTGATCGTATTGAACACGTGTTGTGCCCTGGGAGTGATCTCTTAAATTGAGTCTACATGCAATGTTCAAAGAACGTTTTGAGAGCGACCAAGCTGATTGCATTTCAGTTGCACGTGTCATGATTAATGACCATAGTCAGTATACACTGACATGCTCCTCTTGGATCATATCTGAAGACTGGGGAGACACCAGAAACATTGGAGTGTGATATGAGATTACAGATTCATTTCAACCTTACTTGAGGAGAGGCTGGAGATAATTCTAAGACTGTGTGTTGTCTATAGTGCACCCACTTGCCTTTTCCCTTTCGCCCTCACGTTGTGCTGATCAAGCATGCACCAGACACACCGGAGGGGAAAGACTGACAGATGGACACACATCTTCCTCTTCACACTCCAGTCAACACGAGTGTGTGAGAGCAAAAGGAGCATTCAATCACTGAAAGGGTGGAAAGTTCATTCATCTTTTGAGTGTTGCTTTCTTCCTGCAAATGAAGACATAGTGAATACACTGTGTTTACCAAACACGAGGAACACCTTCCTAATATTGAGTTGCTGCACCCCCCCCCCCTTTTGCCCTCAGAACAGCCTCAATTTGTCAGGGCATGGACTCAACAAGTTGATGAAAGCATTCCACAGGGATGCTGGCCCACAGTTGTGTCAAGTTGGCTGGATGTCCTTTGGGTGATGGACCATTCTTGATACACAAGGGAAACTATTGTGTGAAAAACCCTGCAGCGTTGCAGTTATTGACACAAACCGGTGCACCTGGCACCTCCTACAATACCCCATTCAAAGGCACTTACATTTTTTGTCTTGCCCATTCACCTTCTGCATGGCACAGATCTCAATTGCCTCAAGGCTTAAAAATCATTTTTTAACCTGTCTCCTCCCCTTCATCTACACTGATTGAAGTGGATTTAACAATTGATTTCAATAAGGGATCAAAGCTTTCACCTGGTCAGTCTGTCATGGAAAGAGCAGGTGTTCATAATGTTTTGTACACTCGGTGTAGAAACACAACATATGGCTGATTCAGATGGGAAAGGTGGCCTTCCTTGTAGCTGGAAGATGTGTAAACGTAGCTTTTCAACAGCTGCCTGGTAGGAAGTGAGAACTGTAGGTGGCATCTTTAAAGTATGTGTGACTGATAGGCTAATTGTTACTGTCAGCAATTGGAACAATCCCACTTGCTACTTTTGCAAGCCAGAGGGAGAATGACTTCTTCCTACATTTTAATAATTAATAATAACTAATTCTATATGCTAATGATAAATACTTCAACGTAGTTGTGGCTATAATTAATGTGGAATCTTGAAATGGAACTTCGATATCCTGAGAAAAATGGCATTTAATTCTCATTATACGGGTTTGACCTTTTCAAACTGGGTTTTGCTGTACTTTCAGTAATTTCCGACAGCCAGGCCTATTCCCATGGCGACAAATGCCACTCTCCTTTCAAAAAGTATTATTACACAGAGGAGCACAATGGGTAGGTACAAGGCAGTGACATTTCAGTTTGTTTCCCTCTCAGCAGTCGCCCGAGAGAACCCACGAGCACTGTTGGATCTGTTCTAATATTTTAAAATGACCCACACCAGCACTACCTCTCTAGACCCCACTGCAAGGGCAAAGTGTGTTTCTTTTTGATGTTTACATGACAGTGACAGCTCTGTTTCACTTGAATGAAACATATTAATTAAAGCACAGATGAATTTGTCCTGTTACAAAATGATCTCAGAATGCAAGTATCCCAAATGAGGTCAAGGCATTGCATAATTATTTCTCCACTGTTTTACATTAGCCTATTATGAATTTGAAATAGCTAAACGGTGCTCATGGTAAGAGAATACATTCTCCATGATGTAACCCTTTTAAAAAGTCTGGAAAATGGGTTCGCCTAAGGAGTATATATCATTTTCAGCAGTCCAACAGAAGATGGGTTTAGTTATTATCTTGACTCTGCACTGCAATTAGTAGATGCAGGGAACCAATAACTCATGAAGTGTACGTGTATTGTCGAAGCTGGGGAAGAAAGGCAGTAGAAAGAGACATTCTACTTCCATCACTCTATCCTATCATTAAACAATTGCCTGGTAATAACAGTATTAATTAGGCTACCACAAATTATCTTTATTTTTCTTTTGTTTAATGCCTAATACCCTCATTCAAACTTGTTAAGCCTATCTGTTGTTTCAGTAAGAACTAAGTCTGCATGTGTGCATGTAAATACCTTAAGCACAGCAATTACTGACTGCGCAGTATGTTCTGAGCCGTACTGTATGGAGTGTCACTGATGAAAATAAGCAAGGATGGTTTAACAATTACAAAACACTTCAACTACAGCCTCATCACTTCTTTGTGTTTCCAACGACAGATGACAAGCACCCTGTCAGCAAGTCGACTGTCGTGTAGCGTAGACTGAATCTTTAACCTCCCAAGGGAGTTTCCATTGTCCATGACATGATCTTATCAATTCATATGACTTAGTTTACTGTTACTTTTGTTACGACAAGGATTATGCAACATTTCTGGTCGCTTATTAAGTTCATTCAAATAAGCCTCGTGGTAAACTGTGATTCATTCCGTCATTCCCTTTTTCCAATAAAAGAACTCTGTTAGAAATGTCAAATCACAGCCAATGCATCCTAACCCACAAAAGCATCCCTTTGATCAGCAATTGAACTGACAAGATACTGTCACATCCTGTAAAGCTTATACAGACCTCTTGTGCATTCTCAACAACAAGGCCCCCCAAAAGCAGGACTTCCTCATCAAGAAAAATAACAAACCTTGTACATGTCACACATTTACTTAAATCCGGGCAGCGGCCTTAGCCAAGGAGTCAGCCCAGCGTCTGTAAAGACAGCGCTAACACCATTCAAAACATCTGCTTGTGTCAGCACTTTACTAGGTTTTTCATGTCAATACAATGTGATACAGCCCAGTAGCTTTTCTACTGAAGAGCGGTTTCTCTGTGGTGAGCTTTATGATACTCCATTTATTGTGTTACAGGAAGAAGGATACCCCACTGCTGTGCATCTCTCCAAGCCAGGCTGTTCAGGGAGCTCCATGCATCTGTGCCTGTGTGTGCAGACACATTGCCTCGCAGGAACAGTCACATTTGTACTGTAGCTTTTCATCACCTTGATGTGCCATCATTAGTTGTATTCTGATGCCAGCTGGTTTTGTTTGCACTGTAGACTATGTGAATGTTACAGCCGTTTGAATAGGCTAGACCTGTCTGGTTCACTATTCTCACTTATTTTCCCTTTCTCCTTCCTCAGCCTGGGAGACTCCAGGATCAATAATGGCTTATCAATGGAGAACTAGGACCCCAGGGAAAAGCTGCCTAGAAGGAAAATCGATTTAGCCCATTCCCACCCACCCCTGCTTCACACTCAAGAGCCGACTAATGCACACACTGTTAGTGCACAGAGGTGAATAGCTTCTTGGGACAAATTAATCAGACCCCTATCAAGAAGATAAAACAGGTGGTATTTTGTTTGTGTCTTACAAGGTCATGTATTTGATGTTATTAGGAGAACGGCTCATCATGTGTGGGGTCAAACAGCTCAGTGTTCCAATTGTATCATACACACTGACATTAGATTTATTTGCTGAACAATCATCCCAAATACTAACATTTAAGACCAAGTCTAATTAAAAATCAGGGAGGAAGCAATTACTCAGCTTTTACCAGAAGATGTTCGCATGTGCAATGCAATACTGTTGCAAACAATGCAAATATATAGCGTTTTTTCTTGGACAAAAGTTATTTAATGCCAAGCCTAAGCAGCGTTGAGCCAATGTCCCCACAAACATACATGAAATGAACGACAAGCTGGACTGGTGCAGCACAGCACTGAACATCATAACCTTGAAAGACCTTCGCTGGCAGAGAGTACTGATGAGACTATCCTCTCTATAAATGTGGAGCTCCCCCTGTTGAACAAATTTGGGAAAAGCAGCAAATGGCGTGAAAGTGCCATTGGCCATTCAAGGGATGTTGCCAGGGTGGTGTACAGGGGGGTCTATTGGGAAGTTTAGAACAAGGTTATTTATTTATTCAATGTTTACTTTACTAGGGAATTTTAAGTTATAGGGAAATAGGGAAATATGAAAATACTCTTTGGATAGGTGTCAAACTCATTCCAAGGAGGGCAGAGTGTCTGCAGGCCGTCGCTCCTCCCTTGTACTTGATTGCTGAACTAAGGTCACTGATGAGGAAGTGAGGAACTCTTCACCTGGTTGTCTAGGTCTTAATTGAAAGGAAAAAACAAAAACCAGCAGACACTAGACTATCTACTAACCCTAACCTTTACCCCTAATCTAATCCTAACCTTAGCAAGCAGTTGCTTATGAACAGATGGTCAGACTATCTGAACAATCCAAATAAAGTGTGACCGAAACTATTTTATGTACGAAACCTCGCAAGACATCAGCAACAAAATTATTTTGTTTCCTTATTGACAGGGACACAAGTAGGCCTATGGTAAGCTTTGACACTGCATGAAGAAGCATTCAGAGACAAGACTGCAGAATAGGCCTACAGTCTATGTTGGTTTGATTCGAAGAAGAAGTGGGCTATGTTGATAAGACTGCTAGCCTACTCAAATGAAACAGGTCTTCTCAAATGAAACAGGTCTTCTCAAATGAAACATGACTACCAATGGCGATGGGCCCTGGGGGAGTGGTGCCAGGAAAACAAAATGAAGGAGCTGATTGTGAACTTCAGGAGACAACAGAGAGAGCACGTCCCCATCCACAGAGCCGCAGTGGAAAGGTGAAAAGCTTAACGTTTGTCTGCACCACTGACAATCTGAAACAGTCCACCCACACAGACAGTGCCGTGAAGTAGGTGTAACAGCGCCTCTTCAACATCAGGAGGCTGAAGAAATTTGGCTTGTCCCCTAAGACCCTCACAAACTTTTACAGATGTACTATTGAAAGCATCCTGTCTGGCTGTATCACCGCCTGGTACAGAAACTGCACTGTCTGCAACCGTGGACACACTGCCTGCTGCCTGCCCTCCAGAAGGCGAGGTCAGTACAGGTGCATCAAAGTTGGGACAGAGAGAATTTAAAACAGCTTTGATCTCCAGGCCATCAGACTTAAATAGTCACCATTAGTCGGCCTCAGCCCAGTACCCTGCCCTGAACTTTAGTCACTGTCACTAGCCGGGTACCACCCAGTTACTCTACCATGCACCTCAGAGGCTGCTGCCCTATGTGCATCATCAAGGAAAACTGGTCACTTTAATAATGTTTACATACTGTTTACCCAGGTATATACTGTATTCTAGTCAAGGCATATCCTATTTAACTATTGCTGTACATATACTATTCCTCAGATAAATTACATATTCTATCCATTTACTGTCCGGATTGTCTATACATCCCATAGCCACTATATTTATACACACAAAAGTATGTGGACACCCCTTCAAATTAGTGGATTTGGCTATTTCAGACACACACCTCACTGACAGGTGTATAAAACCAAGCACACAGCCATGCATACTCCATAGACAAACATTGGCAGTAGAATGGTCTTACTTAAGAGCTCAGTGACTTTCAACGTGGCACCGTCACAGGATGCCACCTTCCCAACAAGTCAGTTTGTCAACTTTCTGCCCTGCTAGAGCACTCAACAGTAAGTGCTGTTATTTTGAAGTGAAAACATCTAGGAGCAACAACGACTCAGTCAAAAAGTGGTAGGCCATACAAGAACAGGACCGCCGAGTGCAGGCAGAAACCTCAGAGATCAATTGGTAAACTCTGATTTACCACCACCAAGATATCCCTGCACAATGTGTATTTGCACCCCTACTTGATGGAAACTACAAATGTAATGGCTGTGCTCAATGCAATGGCACTTATAAATGTAGATCCTTCAAACACCCCCAAACAGGGAAACAGATCCCAATCAAAGGTGTTATCATGTTCTCCACTAAGGCTGTTATTTATCTTATAACTTGTCCTTGTGGTAGAAACGATGTGGGTAAAACAAAGCGCAAATTAAAAGTATGTATCTCGGAGGATCCTAGCACCATTAGGTGCAAAAACTCGACTTACCAAGTTCCACTTTTTGGAAGAAAACCACTCGATTTCGTCTCTGCATTATATTGGCATCGAACATGTCACCCTCCCTAGGAGAGGGGGTGACCTCGACAATTTATTGTTGAATCGAGAGGCCGCCTGGATCTTTAATTTAAAGACCCTTGCTCCCTTCGGTCTCAACGTAGACTTTGATCTGAAGCCATTCTTGTGATGATTGTGATTTTGCTATTCATTGTAAATGTTTGTAGGCTTATGTATCCAAATTGTATCTATGATCGTACACTATCCATTTACGTTTTATGTACGCTATTTTAATATATGAGAATTAACCAATGATATCAGGCCACACCCGGCCATGATTACAGACACCTGTGTGTCTTTTGACACTATATAAATGAGTCATCCCGCAGTGTTTGTCATTATACCCTGAAGACAGCTTGTCTGTTGAAATGTTGGACATGAATATTTTTGCATCTGAGCTCCTAGAGTGTGCGGCTTTCTTTTATTTTTTAAAAGTGTTCCAATCCCCTCGCCAGCACCTCGCCTAAATAGGTGTGTGTTTCTTTCGCCTGTAGAGCTGCCCAAGTCAACAGTAAGTGCTGTTATTGTGAAGTGGAAACTTCGAGGAGCAACAACAGCTCAGCCACGAAGTGGTAGACATACAAGAACGGGACCGCAGAGCCCTGAAGCTCGTAAAAATAATAATAATAAATAAAAACATTTTTTTTAAGAATAATAAAAATCGCCTGGCCTCGGTTGCAACACTCACTACCGAGTTCCAAACTGCCTCTGGAAGAAACATCAGCACAATAAGTGTTTGTTGGGAGCTTCATGAAATGGGTTTCCATGGCAGAGCAGCCGCACACAAGCCTAAGATCAGCATGTGCAATGCCAAGCATCATCTGGAGTGGTGTAAAGCTCAACGCCATTGGACTCTGGAGAAGTGGAAACGCGTTCTCTGGAGTGATGAATCACACTTCAGTATCTGGCTGTCCGACGGACGAATCTGGGTTTGGCGGATGCCAGGAGAACGCTACCTGACCCAATGCATAACGCCAACGGTAAAGTTTGGTGTGGGTGGAATAATAGTCTGGGGCCGTTTTTTTTTTGTTCCAGTAAAGGGAAATCTTAACGCTACAGCATACAATGACATTCTAGACGATTCTGTGCTTCCAACTTTGTGGCAACAGTTTGGAGAAGGCCCTTTCCTGTTTCAGCATGACAATGCCCCCATGCACAAAGTGAAGTCCATACAGAAATGGTTTGTTGAGATCGGTGTGGAAGAACTTGACTGGCCTGCACAGAGCCCTGACCTCAACCCAATCGAACACCTTTGGGATGAATTGGAACGCCGATTGCGAGCCGGGCCTAATCACCCAACATCAGTGCCCAACCTCACTAATGCTCGTGGCTGAATGGAAGCAAGCCCCAGCAGCTACTTTCCAACATCTAGTGGAAAGCCTTCCCAGAAGAGTGTTATTGCAACAGAGGGACCAACTCCATATTAATGCCAATGATGTTGGAATGAGGTATCCGACAAGCAGGTGTCCACATACGTTATATTTCTCTCCATATTTATACCTGACTGAGTATTGTTATGCCCGGGAGGCTGTCCATGTTACGATAAAAATGCAAGCACTGCTTCTTCTTTTTTGAGATTTGGTTGGCAGATCGCATCCAACCACCCCATTAGACTACCAATAATGGGGGGAAAAATAGAATTGGGCTGCCTGTGTAGATGCAGTAGCCTACCTGGGGTGCGTCCAATTTGATTGAACGTTTGCTATGTTGCATAATGCTTTGTACTGAACGACATGTTTTCTCAAAGCATTCTTCAAGTTCTTGAACAGACTTTGAGGTACATTTGACCCATTTGGTGGGTGTGGCAGGGTGATCTCTGATGTCACCTACTAAGGAAATTACCTCTATAACAGAATTTTTGGAAGTTAAACGCAACTACAAAACAGTATTTACAAAAAGTAATCTAGTCATGTTTTTTTGTTTACAAGCATGATAGCCGTACTTTTAGTTCATGGTTGACGCAGCTTGTTGGCCATTAGCCAATCGGCGTTTCTCAACGAGTTCCAAGCACTTGAATGCATCCAACTGGTATTTACGACAATTGGTAATTACCACCTTCCCACTTGTTTATGAATGCAGCATCAAAGGGCAGCATGCATTTTGAACCAACAACCCAAGCCCCCTCCCGCATTTAATTGAAAGTTCCACTACGTTTTTTTTCGTACTGAACCGCCATTAGGGCCCTGCCTGGGCCTACATGCAGGTCATGTTCCCCTGCTGCCCAGGCAACAACTGGATAGGTATTTTACGTATCAGCTAACCACATCATATGACATAGCAATCTATCAGTCGAAAGACGATGGCGTCACACACAAGCATTGGTTGATACATGTAGTGACTACAGACGTTATTGACGTGAAACTACTTTTATTTTGAAAATATATTTCTAGTCTACTACTGCTGGAAACTCCGCCCACTTCAACGACTGTTCGTTCCTGGTTTGCCTTTGCGCTGATTTCTCTACTCACAGCGATCTACTTTTTGGTGATTTAGTCATGTCTTTGGAGGTGGAATCAGCCGAGTAAGTATTATAGCTATTCATATTTGCACAACTGTAAATGGCTGAATGTTTTGTTTATTTATTATGGTTCACGTGGCAGCTCTAAACTCAGTTGAGGCCTACCTCAACCCGCAAGCAGCTTGTATCCAGTAAACGTTAGCTACATAAGCTAACATAATTTGCCTGCTAGCTAGCTATGTTTCATTGTTTTTGTACCCACCAGTGATCTTTTTAATGTAGCTATATAGTCTTAGCTAACTAATACTAACGTTAGCCTGTCAGAACGCCTAAATTAGCTAACTGGCTTGCAAGCGAACACGATTAGATAGAGCTTGTCTTGCGTCAAAATATGACATGCCTTGATGGAGTGTACCATGATTTTGCAGCGTGATTCGTCTGATAATGCAGTACCTGAAAGAGAACAATCTGCACCGGACATTGACCACCCTACAGGAAGAGACCACGGTGTCTTTGAACACTGTGGACAGTATCGAGAGTTTCGTGGCAGACATCAACAGTGGCCATTGGGACACTGTGCTGCAAGCTATTCAGTCCCTCAAGCTCCCTGACAAGACTTTGATAGACTTGTATGAACAGGTAAAAAGTTGTGTTGTATTTGGAATTCTAATGCACCAGAACGTTATTTTCTAGCTAGCTCTGCTGCTATGTCATTGTTTTTTTGTAAAGTGCGTTTGTGTGCCCTCCTAGGTGGTGTTGGAGCTCATTGAGTTGAGAGAGTTGGGAGCAGCCAGGTCTTTGTTAAGGCAAACAGACCCCATGATCATGCTGAAGCAGACGCAACCAGAGAGGTACATTCACCTGGAGAACCTGCTGGCTCGCTCCTACTTTGACCCCAGAGAGGTGAGTTCACTCCGTGTATAGGGGAGATATAACTCCGTATGAATTATTTCCAGGTTGTCTGGTTATGTCTGTGCCTCTGTTGTATGCCTGAACATCTTTAATTGAACACCAAAAATAACCTTCACCCGTGTTTTCCTGAAATATAGCATTAATAAATGTCCTATAGTGTTTTGACTTCGTCAGTTGTCTATTTGTTCTGTTGCCACTCAGAAATGACTGGTTTGTTTTGTTATGGGTTCTTCAGAGGTCTTGTGTTTGTGTCATTGCTCAGTGTCTGTGTGCTCTCCTCCCTCTGTGTCCTCCAGGCCTACCCAGATGGCAGCAGTAAGGAGAAACGACGGGTGGCCATCGCCCAGGCCCTGGCCGGGGAGGTCAGCGTGGTGCCCCCCTCCCGTCTCATGGCCTTGCTGGGACAGGTGAGTGACATGTTCCTATACACCTGGAATATATGGTCTTTTCATGTTAATTCAGCACATAGTCTGATATACGACCAGGATACTATTATGCAGATCAGTATTTTAACCACCATCTCCGTCTCTCAGTCCCTAAAATGGCAACAGCACCAGGGTCTCCTGCCCCCAGGTATGACCATTGACCTGTTCAGGGGCAAGGCAGCCGTGAAGGACGTGGAGGAGGAGCGCTTCCCCACACAGCTCACAAGACACATCAAGGTACTGTATGCCCAGCTATGGTATTGCCAGTGTTTATTAGTAAGGATGGTTTTGATGCTTGCCCATGGCCTTGTCTTTTTTTCAACAGATTATTGTATCTCAATGGTACTGGCTTGGTTATGTAACATTTTAATTAAATTATGCATAAAAACACAATGCATGAAAACAAGAACAAGGAGTTCTGCTTGGGTGTCATCATAATGCAGTGTTATTCTTACTAGTTTGGGCAGAAGTCCCACGTGGAGTGTTCCCGCTTCTCCCCTGATGGTCAGTACTTAGTCACAGGATCAGTAGATGGTTTTATCGAGGTCTGGAACTTCACCACTGGCAAAATCAGAAAGGTGCGTGTGTGATCTTACACCAATTGATACTCTGATTTGGGAAATACACTTGATTTCAATTCATGAAGTTTTCAAAATACCCTTTTACTGCCTTGGTAGAGTTTTAATAAGATGACCTTATCAAATGTGTGTGTGTGATAGGATCTCAAGTACCAGGCGCAGGATAACTTCATGATGATGGACGATGCAGTGCTGTGTATGTGCTTCAGCAGGGATACAGAGATGCTGGCCACAGGGGCCCAGGACGGCAAAATAAAGGTCTCTACTGGCACTATAGGAATGTCACTTTCCCCTCAACTTTTTAATGTTCAAACTCTTGCATTGGGTTGAGTGGATACTCACACTACCTTCGCTACCTCGTTTCTCCTCTGACAGGTGTGGAAGATCCAGAGTGGTCAGTGCTTGCGGCGCTTTGAGCGTGCCCACAGTAAAGGTGTCACGTGCCTCAGTTTCTGCAAGGACAGCAGCCAGCTGCTCAGTGCTTCCTTCGACCAGACCATCAGGTGACCTGCACACATGAAGCCCTCTTTCTCTCATGGTTTCTCTTTGTTTTTCCTGCCTATAGAACAGTGGTCACCAAGGAACCATAACTTATGTTTTTGTGTTCCACAGGGTTCACGGATTGAAGTCGGGCAAGTCGCTGAAAGAGTTCCGAGGACACTCCTCATTTGTTAATGAAGCAACATTCACACCTGACGGCCACCATATCATCAGCGCTTCCTCTGACGGCACTGTGAAGGTATGAACCCCCACTCTGCAAAAGGCTGCTAGAAGCCAACAGTCCCATAATAAGTAAAAAGGGTATTTGCATCAGATACTGTATTTTGACTTGTCACCACCCCTTACAAGATTGTCCAATTCATGGTATGTCCTGTGTACCTGCATTTCCAGCAGAATATATGTTGATGGATTTTGATTAACACTTGTGTGATTCTCCTGTCAGGTGTGGAACATGAAGACCACAGAATGCACTAACACCTTCAAGTCCCTGGGCACCTCGGCCGGCACCGACATCACAGTCAACAACGTCATCCTTCTGCCCAAGAACCCAGAGCACTTTGTGGTGTGCAATCGCTCCAACACTGTTGTCATCATGAACATGCAGGGCCAGGTCAGGACTTAACTTGACCACTTACGGTCACTTTTCATAAAAAAAATGTATATGAAGTATTTATTTTGAATATTTAAAAAATTATATTGGTATGACCTTATTCCCCTTTTGTCCTCCAGATTGTGAGAAGTTTCAGCTCTGGTAAGAGGGAGGGAGGAGACTTTGTCTGCTGTACACTGTCTCCACGTGGCGAGTGGATATACTGTGTAGGAGAGGACTTTGTGCTCTACTGCTTCAGCACAGTCACCGGCAAGCTGGAGAGAACCCTAACAGTATGTTTATTCCAAATCATGTGAATTAAAAACAATCAACCCCAAGCCTGGTTAAAACTCATTTCTCAATGATAAAAATAGGAGTTGTCAATGTAGTCAGGATTATGCACGTAAATCAAAATTTCTGTTCGCCAATCCTGGCACAATTTACATTGAACCATAGCCTAAAGCAGGAGTCGGCAACAGGCAGCCCAGAGATCTTTGGGGGGCACCCCCAAAGGCTTTTTGGAGGGACGGGTTCAATATGCAGTGTACCAATTATATTTCTGTTCCGGCCTCCGATCATCTAGTTGCCTACCCCCTGTCCTAAAGTTTGTATTAGACTTTTGTCTCATCATGAACTCTCGTCTCCCCCATCCCAGGTCCATGAGAAGGATGTGATTGGCATCGCCCACCACCCCCATCAGAACCTAATCTCCACGTACAGTGAGGACGGCCTACTCAAGCTCTGGAAACCCTGAGCGTATATCTTAACCCCACAAGCCCCCTTCATCAGCATGCCAGCTGCTTTTCCCATGGGATGCTGCAGTGTTTCCTCTACCATCACTTTAGGTGGGCCAGGTAGTGACTCCCATCTAGCTCTTTTTGTTCAGACTAAAATGTTTTTGGCCCCAATTTATTCAAATTGGCAGTATGTGTTGCTGTTTCGGGGCACCTGTGCCACACCTCAAAGTGTAGCTAGGGGAAACACTGGGGTAATGGGAGTGCAGGCATGGGCTTTAAACATACCTTTTTTTAATACAAACTTTTCTTTATGTAAATATTTTTTATAGGATTTTTTCTTCCAATAACATCTGGTTGGGTATTTTGCCTCATTTGTCAGTCAGGTCAACAATTGCTTGTGTTACTGCACAGCAAGAAATGGAAAGGGCTTTCATTTGTCACTGGTGAATGACTCATGTTGATTTTTGTATCCCTGATCTGATATACCTTTTCATGTGTTGCTGTGTGTTTCTAGATGTGAAATGCATGTGTTATTGCTATTACATATGGATTGTCATGTACTATTTCTTGTCTGTCCCATTAAAGATATTTGATCAGGTATGTGGTTTCTTTGTTTCCTGACAAGCAGAGGCTGTGAACTTACTTTTGGTACGTATTTTGAACAGTTGTTAAACCCAATACAAAATGACCAATACAACTCTTAATTTACATGCAATCAAACATTTTTAATGATTATCAATATAACTTCTAAACATAACATGATTCATGTCCTCAGATGGAATGTTTACTGCATGATTGCAATCTGTGCAGGGCCGGTTCTAGATGTAAGCGGTCGCTTAAGGCCCGTGTTCGCCAGGGGGCCTCAGTCGGAGTCTCAACTTACTATTGAGAGTAAGAATAGAATTCGCCAGGTGAAATTTAGTTGTGCATCAATTATCTTATGTTAGTCACTCAATTAGCCAGGTCTGCTAATGATGATTAAATTGGTAGTTAGTCTTAGTAATCATGGCCAAATACCAGCAGGGTACATCTCCAGGGGCCCCATTGATTTTGTTATTCATTCTCACTCATATCAAGTCATTATAAAATGTGTAGAAATGCAGAAAATGTGTATAAAACTGCAAAAGGCTCTCTCCACCACATGGCAAAATGGGTATATTTAGAAATTATTTTGTAAAACTGCATTTTTCTCTGCCCTATGGCAGTGAGTAGAATTGCTAGACACCGTCTGTTACTACAATCATCCTGGAAATTCTAAACTTTACAAGGCATGTCACTACTCCCATAGTTTCGCATAGCCAACCACACGCACTGGAATAAAGTAGGCTTATGCAATTGAAGGAAAATGGTTGCTTACTGAAACTCCCAAAGGCATCCAGATGTTATATAATTGAAACAATAGTTTACCCACGTGTGATCAACTGTTTCATGCTGCTTTGAGACAAGCGTGGGGTCTTGATAAATCAATGTCCGACTCTTCTTTTCACTGAATCTCCGTTTGCTATTGGTTAGGCTACAATCAGGCTGTAGAAATGTAATCTTGTCTAGATGGCTCATTTATCAACACCGAACAGAACATTTTGCCAGCATGTTACGTAATTTAACAAGTGGGTTATTTTGCTCTTCACTTGCAGTCGTTTAGTAGCCTAGGCCCACTCCCACTCAAAAGCCTGTGACTAGTCTTGTCATATTGCTTGAATCTCCATCTGTATATTTGTTTAGATCTCTGGCTGGGTATAACAGTATAACTTTAAACCGTCCCCTCGCCCATACCCGGGCTCGTGGAGGTGGTATAGTTCATCTGTTACTGATCAGAAACATTTAGCATGCAATAATGTAGCCTAAATTAAGTGTAGGCCTATTATTTTTGCTCGATCGCCGGCAACTTCAAAATCCTGCGGAGTTTGTGAAGTATGAACACGAGACTTAATGCTGCTGACAATTTGGATTGATATTATTTTCTATGGGTATCATGACGAAGATACTGTCAATGTAAGACCCTAGGCCAGCTCCCTAACAAGGCAAGAGGGTCGAAAATAGATCAAACGTGGATCAAAATAGCACGGGCTTGCCTTGGGTGGGCTCGGTTTCAAAATATCACGTTTTATATCTCGCATGTCGTGCTGGGAAAATATTTGTTTTTTATATTTCATTATATTCTTAGCGCACTATAACATAGGGCAAAATGTGTGTTGACAGACCAGTAACAAACTCAAACTATGCCATTCTATTCGTTTGAAAATACATTTGACTAGTTTTATAGCCTAAATTGTTTCTTCGGACCCGCCTAAAACAAATGTATAATACATTTCTTTGTGATAGTGTATAGTCAATTGATTTATTAAAATAGACATCCACCCACATTGGCCCACTCCTACACTTGCCAGTGTGTGCACGGGAGATATAAAAGGCTCATCCTGGCAAGAACGTGGTTAAAATGGGATTGGGCTCTAAAAAAAAGACATTCTGGGCTCTACACACTGTAAAGTCAGTAAAGGGTATTACTGTGATTATTTTCAATTAAAAATGGTCAAAGAGAAACAAAAATAGATTCTTAACAAAGAGCAATTTCTCAAGAAAGTATTTTGCTTGGACTGTCTGGGAGTGAACTCGTTTGACTATTCACTAAAATCTCGGTTTATGATTGTAATTCAACTGCCATGGTTTGCTTAGGCTAGATGCAGGTAGCCTATAGCACCAGCTCGACCCTAGCCTACATCTAATTTCAGTAGCTTGTTTGGTTCAAATTTACAGACTAATTTATTCAACATAAATGGTAAACGCTTGTGTTACCCAATCGCCTACTGGAATAGGCTACTGAAGGGGTCGTCAATTCAATCACTGAATCACATAATATAGATATGAACTGAATCTGTTTATCAACAACAGCCAGTGTGTTTTTTAAAACCTGTAGCCTAATCTGATTGACTGTTACCGTCAATCTAATGCATTTTATCTGATCGTCAATTGCGATAGAGCTGTGACCATGATCACAATTAATAACTTCCAATTTAATTAACTAAACATTGCCCTCAATAATACCATAATAACACAAAACTGTAACAACAATAAACTGAAGTTAAATTCTATTTATTAAATCCGTTTGACGGCTCCAGGTAGGTACACAAGTTTCGGTATTGATTTGCAATGACTCCAGTGATGTTGTAATTTCCACAAATGTATTGTTTCATATTAATATAGAACTGCTGTTTCCGACCAAACGAACATGTAATTAATGTTGTTGCATTGTACTGTAAATAATGATAAACTATAATTGAACTGGTTCAATTAGGAAGAAAAATAAATTATAATAGGAATCTGAATGGGGTGACAAAATTCTACCAAACCTATAGGAACCAATCTGATTACTTTTGATTCCCAATAGGGAAAAAAAGTAGTCCAATAGGGGACAGGGGACACAAAACCCTGTAGGATTCGATTGGGGGGAAAAAATCGCTAATCCTATAGGATTTTTTGACTAGGGCATTGTTGTTCCATAATATTGTCATGGAAAATATGAATGTTGTTTCCAACTACCAAACAGCAACTGCGCCGTAAATCCGTTTGCATATTGAACGTTTAGATTGCCAAAAGGCCAGTCTCTGACAAGGGGTGGAATATGAACTAAAAAGACTGGTACCCAGATTAGCGATCTGCAGCTACTCTTCTCGTTTCTGACTGTTCCGTACATATGCATTCCAAATTACGTTTACTATTACTACGATCAATTTCGTCACAAAGGTAACACAGTGATTGAATGCGCATCACCCTGGCGCTTCAAAACTGTCGGGACATAGTTCCGGGACGTAGCGCTTTTGGTTTTTGCATGTTACAGTTATGGCCTACACCATGAAGTAAAAATATGGATAACGACACTTTTGTGGATCCCATTCTTCCACGAGAGGGTCCTGCAAAAGTCGCAAAGTTGATCAGAGTGAATGAAGGGAACAGTCAGGAAAAGAAAAAGTCTTCGAAGTCAAAAAACACCTCTCCGGATAACCCTAAACTGAAGAAGACATCCAAATCATCTAAACCGAAAACAGAGCTTGATGAAGAGGAGTCGAGTCCAAAGGCAAAGGGTATCGTGAAGTGCACCAAGGCGGTAGTCATCGATATCGGTACAGGATACCTGAAAACAGGGTTTGCTGGGGCAGATGCGCCCTCCTGCGTAATTCCCAGTGTTGTGGGTTTGGCGCGCAAAGGCCCCTTGGATTACAAGAACAGCTATGTGGGGAGGGAAATTCTAGGAACACTAGACATATCCCACGTCAGCCCGGTGCATAACGGCATAGTAACAGAATGGGATGCAATGGAGAGACTGTGGGAATACTCGTTCAAAACGCTGGGTATCCCAAGCGAGGAGCACGCCGTGCTTTTGTGTGACCCTCCTCTTAGTCCGACCACCAACAGAGAAAAACTCGCCGAAATCATGTTCGAGAGCTTCAGCACTCCAGCAATGTTTATTGAAAACCAGTCCGTTTTATCCATGTATTCATATGGCAGAACTAGCGGACTGGTTTTGGAATGCGGGCATGGATGCTCTTACGCAGTTCCCATTGATGACGGCCACTACATGCCAAGTTACACCTGTCGTGCAGAATATGCAGGACGAAGCCTTGACCTTTACTTGCAGAAGTTACTGCAGGAGTCTGGAAAAGGGTTTTCTTTTGACAAATTGGGCCTAATGGATGACATCAAGGCAAAATGTTGCTATGTAGCTCCTGATATAGACATTGAATTAAGAGTTTGTGACATGGTGCAATACAAGCTTCCAGATGGGAATTATATCTCATTGGGAAATGAGCGCTATCTTTGTCCAGAGGTACTATTCCAACCAAATCTGATTGGATCCCTTGAGCCAGGACTTCCTATTATGGTCATGAACTGTATCAATAAATGTGACATCAGATTGAAGAGTGACATGCTACAGAATATCCTAATATGTGGCGGCTCCACAATGTTCAGTGGTCTTCCTGAACGGCTGCAGAGCGAACTCAACCAGATAGCACCATGTGGTGGGACTACCATTGTGGCATCCCAGGAGCGTCAAAACACTGTGTGGCTTGGAGGTTCAATTCTTGCCTCCCTGTCCTCTTTCCAGTCACTTTGGATTCGGAGGAAAGACTATGAGGAGAAAGGGCCCTTTGTCATTTATCGAAAATGTTTCTGAAAGCTACTTATCAATGTGCCTTTAAGGTTGGCAAATGAAACAGTAAATGAACTAAATTGAACTATGAACTGACTGCCGTTTCCATATCTCTGACAGTATTAATAATTCCATATCCATTACCGACATTATATTGTGAGAACATTTGACAGCTCTGTTGATTATGCTTTAGTCATACAAGAGTTACAAGAATACCCAGTATACATCTTTATTAACAGGTTACGTGATAAGATCGCTTTACAGTTAAAAGAAGAAACAAGAAGAAAACAGTGATGACAAAAAGCTACTTCAAAATACTCAGCTTCCACTTGACACCATTTCTCATCTTTGGGGGTGGGGGAGTCTCTGAATCTGCAAAGAGGAAACGTGTTTACTATATTAATAAACTAAAAAGGGAATACGAACATTTGATTTTAGCACCTAATATTACTAAACAAATGAGTAAATTGTGTATGTTCAATAGTAATAAATATGATAATACTAGTAAAATGGACCTTGGGTTGATGAGGGTCTTGGCTGTTGAAATGAAGCCATGATGCTGTTGGCTGTGGAGTTAGGACCGGTAATCTGGAGAACAAAATGAAAACACAGGTTAAATGAACTCCTAAGAACAAGACTGTGTGTGTGTGTGTGTCTCTCTCACCGGAGCCTGAGTCTGCTGAAGACCCTCCTGCCACACCTCAGGAAGGGCCACCTCAATCATTTGGAGAGCCTCCCCATAGGCCTGTTGCAGCCTCCCCGCCTGTCCGTCAAACTGGAACAGCATTAGGCCCTTCAGCAGGCTGTGCACCTCCTCTGCAGGGGCAGAGCATAACACTGTCAATCACACAGGACCTGCCCACATTACTCTACCTATCAACAAGAACGTGCGTCTCCTACCTCTCATCTTGTCCACAGAGTGGATGATCTCTGCCAGGGCGTGCAGCAGAGCCATGTCCTCTAGGGGGGTCCCTTCCTTCAGACTCAGCTTCTTGCGCTCAGCCTTCCGCCGATTCTTAGACGACCTCCTAAGAGACAGAGGTTAGTTCCTATCTCATACTGAGACTAACGACATCTTACTACCAAGTCCCAACCCCACATCCACCCCCACTAGGTATTTCATGTAATTCATACAGATGTGTAAAGAGCTGACTCACGAGGAGATGCGGGAGTTACTATGTGAGTACTTGGAGCTGGCACGGCTGCCGGACATCACACTACTGGCCTCTGAGTAGAGCTCTGCCTCTGGACAGTCTGGGACATCCTCATCTTGAATGAGAGAGGGAGACAGAACAAGGGAGAGAAAGAGAGGGAGGCATGTCAGTATAACATGGACAAGCCCATTCTCAAAGCCCCTTAAGCTATTACAAAAATTATATTTGTGTAAGTAATGCTAGTTTACCCAGTAACTCCAGCCTGGCCTTTTCCTTAAGCTCCCGTACAACGGCCAGACGGGTTTTGTGACGAATGAACATCGCCCTCTGAGCTTCCAGGTAGGAGGTCTGAGAACTACATGCTTAAGAAAACAGTGTTCATAAAACCAATGTATATACATTTGGTGCCATAAAGATCACAAATAACGAATATATTGCACACTGAAACATCATTAGCACTATCATGAAGAGCATTTCAATTCATCAATGAAAAATTGGGGTTTTACCTTCCAAGAGAGCTGGTTTGAGGTTTGTTTCAATTATGTCTTGTCTGTTGTACAAATACACCTAGAACAGACAAAAGACAATGTCATTTCGTCTTGGGAGGAGTTTGTAGAGCATGTTGTACGATGGAGGCCATCTTGTTAACTCACCAGTCGAAGTGCTTCTTCCCAGACTGCACCTGTGATCAGAGCCGAGATGGCCTCCTCACAGTCCTTAGCATACTGCTCCAACAATATGGCTGCCTCCGTATATCTTCTGAGATCTATCAGCTTCTCTGAAACAATAGGGGGAAATATGAAACCAAATGAGCAACACGTTTTGAATCGACAACACAACTTTAAGACTTCATGTGGTGGCGCTGAGTGCCAGGACGTCGGTAGGACAGTACCTGCCAGGTCCCTAGCCAGCAGTGCCAACTGGTCGGGTGGAAGGGGGATCTGCTCTGCCACACAGAGGGCGTTCCTCCAGCTGGCACTGCCCACGAAGGCCTGGAGGGCGCGGACCCCCTCGCCACAGCGCCACAGCAACAACCCTGCCTGCTCCGCCTGCTGCTGCTCCACCAGGTACTCAGCATAGGCACAGCTCAAGGCCTGGACAGAGGTCAGGGGTTAGAGGTCAGGGTTGGGAGGTCAGAGACATATCAGTAGCACACAGTGTGGCTACTTATTTAGTAATCTGTGAGAACGCATTACCTTGTACTGAGGGCTGTCTGTTGGATAGAGCCCCAGGGCTTCACTATACAGCCTCTGGTCCTTCACCAGATTTAGGGCCTCGGTGAAGTGCTCCTCACCTGGTACAAAAACAACAACAAAAAACACACCCAGTCTAGGTCATTCATTTCAATTACGTAATTGTCCCCTTAATGAAATGTTGAGGGCTATTGCATGACACACTCACCACACTTGCTGAGGTGGTGCAGGGCCTTCCTGTATCTCTTCAGGTGTTTGTCGATGGTGTAGCGCTGGTAGTTGGGCTCTAGAGTCTTCAGCATATTCAGGAAGGGAAGGTACTCTTTGGGGTCCTTGAGTGTTTGGGAGGGCAACAGATATTTCATCTTTAATACCAATGAAAATAAATTAAAGTAGCGGCCTTTTCTCCATTTGCAGTGAATGTCCCTCAAAGTTTCTGCAGCAAATGGCTTCATCCAGGTAACTATTAAGTACGGTTTACCTGCAGTACCATTCTGTCACTGACCTTTTGGGACTTCTCAGCTACCATGAGGACCAAGTCAAAGTCATAGGTGCCCAGAGAGTGTTCATACAGCTCGTTGACATTGACTAGGAACAACAGGTACTTCAGAGCCTCCTCTGCACTCACCGCGTTGGCTGCACCGGGTGGGTTCACTACAAATACACACAAATACATGGATTTTCAGATATCTTGTTAACAATTTCATATTGCTCTTGCTGATCTGCTTGTGACCGTTTTACCTCGAAGCTCGTGGACTTTCTGCAGGGCAACCTCCAACTCAGGAACAGTCTTCTTCACATGTGACGTCAAGATAGACAGGCAGTACCTGTGGGTGATAATGACAATATTACACTCAAAATGAAGCGTAAAGGAAACACGATTTGAGTACAATGCTAGTTAAAATGTTCTGTAAATAGAGACTATACAAATCAAATTGTATTGGTTTTCACTGACAAAAAGAATAACCTGTATCAAGAGCGCACTCACTTGTGTTGGTCCATAGATTCCATGGTGCAGCGTAGCGCATCACAAACAATGTCAACCTTTTTCCCACAAGCCCCAGGCGCTGACTGGCCTGTAGCGTTCGATGGGTATGGGTACATTGTCGTAGTGGTATCTTCCTCTCTGTAAAATCAAAAAAGAAAACTTCCACATTAAAATGTCCTATACATTACAAAATGGCCGTTGTTTGTTATTGTTGTAAAATAAAAATGGTTATTACTTGAGCTCTGTGAGGAAAAGGTTGATGTGGTTGATAGAGTCTAGCTGTCTCAGGAAGGTCTCCACGCTCTCTAAAAACACCTGCCAGAGAAGAACATCATATAGAAGTAAACTTGCAGTCACGCGATGATACGGAAAGCATACAAGTTACTAGGCTACAGACAAAATAAATGATAATAAACTTCACAGGGTGGTGAAAGTGCAAGGCGATGAGCTTGATGCACCTCTCCATTAAATACTGAGGGTCTTAATTTGGTGGCAGGATGATCGATGCTTGACTGCCATTTGACAAATAAAAATATTCTCTCTCTTATCAATAATAACCTCATGTAGACGAGCCTACCCGCACTGTATCTGCGAACTGTTGGCTAGAGTAGACACATTTGAGATTTAACACAACCGTTTTTGTGACATCTACTTTGTATGTGCCATTCCACACCAGAAGGTCAGACAGGTTCAGGTGAAGGAGAAGTGAATGGGTGGCTTACTAACCTTGGGGTTGTGGTCGTAAATCAGGTTGAGGTTGATCCGGAGCTTCCTCATGCACTCAAAGGCCTCTCGGAACTTCTGACTGTCCAGACACTTTCTGAGCTGAGCCAATACCAGTGCTCGATGGTGGATGGTCTCCAGGTTACCGCGAGGCATCTGCAGACACGCACGTGTCATACTCACCATCAACATGACCAGGGATGCAGTGCCAAACAATATGGGTAAAATGCAATGAGGTAAAATAATCTGAGATAGCAATCTGCTTTTATGACAGACAGAACAGTTCAGACCTGCAGGATGAGCCTGGTGTCCTGGGGGACCACAGTGACGATTCTGGAGCCCCTTTCCACCCTGCGGAGAGTCTCGTCATTCTGGTCATTCTGACCGCCGTCTGCAGCCAAGGCCACCTGCAGCCCTTTGACAGTGAGTGTGCTGAGTCGGAGGCAGCGGCATGTGTGCGAGTGTGTGGTGAGTAGCAGGAAGTCATCGTAGACCACGAAGGAGGAGACGTTGGAGGCCACCTGTGGAAGAAGAACAGAGGGAGGCAGTGACACAACCAGATTGGTCAATAAAGCTGACTGTTTCTAATTAATATGACCTGGCTTTGCATTACATGCGGCTGCCAAGCAGCTACATTTAAGTAATATGTGTGTTTACATCAATCATAATGGTAACTCTGCCTTTGTGCTGAATCACCAAGGTAAAACAACAGACATACCTCTGTGTCGTCAACAAACAGGTGAGATCGGTCTGTAAGCCCCAGCAGATGCTCCTGTTGACATTACAAGAAATCCCCTAGATTTGAGACCAGGAGGTAGGTACTTTTGGCACAATCAATATTATCAAATCAACAAATAATAGTAACAAATAATAGACCGCAGTATTCAGTTGGACTATAACCTTACCTTTTCTATAGTACAGAGGGCCGTCTGCACACAGGGATCTGGGAAGTTGATGCTGTAGCCTGTCGCGTCCTGCCAGCCCACCACACTAGGCTTCAAGGAGTCTGGGGACATACACAAGGCTGCTCATGCTGGAGGCATATAAGACATCTCATGATAGCTGGCTCAATTCCACAAGCAAGTCTACAAACAATATTCTCATAGCCAGGAAGTAGTTGTCACTTGCCCCAGAGGAACTTCCTGATCTGGCCGTCCTCCAGCTGCAGGGCCACTGTGCCCGTATTGGAGCTGTGACACATGCTGATAACGTGACCTTCAACCTCCACACGTGACCTGGGGATACAAACAATTAGGGGAACCTTCTGGCAGTATGTAAAAAGCAGTGTTGTCATGATTTATTGTTCTTTCTTACTTGATCTCCAGGGTTGACTGGGGGCTCTGGGCCGCCGAGGGTCCCAGGATAAGCAGCGTGGACTGGGACGGCCCCTCTACACTGCCCCCCACCCCCAGGAACACTTCCCCCCTCAGCCACAGCAGGAGACGCAGAGCCAGGGGCAGCTCCTGATCCAACAAAACTCTGCACACAATACAGCCACAATGTTAGGGCGCAATACAACTTTAGCGTGAGGGTCATAAATGAAAAAGCTTTGGAATGACTTTCCAGATTGTACCTGTAGGTAGTCTTTAACTGAGGAGCGTGTGTGATCGATCGGAATCCTCCCACTCTGGCAGTAGGGTCACTCTGGTCCCCAGTACCTGAACAGACAACAGAATTAAACACAAAAGTAGCTGGGATTTATGTACCCAGTACCTGTCTTAACAATTAATTAACAGCACAGTGTGAGTGGGAAAAGAGATGAAAAGGAAGAGGAAAGAGGTCAGAGAGATATACACTGAGTGTACAAAACATTAAGAACACCTGCTCTTTCCATGACAGACTGACCAGGTGAAAGCTATGATCCCTTATTGATGTCACCTGTTAAATCCACTTCAAATCCGTGTAGATAAAGGGGAGGAGACAGGTTAAAGAACAATTTATTTGCCTTGAGACAAGAATTGTGTATGTGTGCCATTCAGAGGGTGAATGGGCAAGACAAAAGATTTAAGTGACTTTGAACGGGATATGGTAGTAGGTTCCAGGCGCACCGCTTTGTGTCAAGAACTGCAATGCTGCTGGGTTTTTCATGCGCAACAGTTTCCCGTGTGTATCAAGAGCTGTCCACCACTCAAAGGACATCCAGCCAACTAGACACAACTGTGGGAAGAATTGGAGTCAACATTGGCCAGCTTCCCTACGCTTTTGACACCTTGTAGAGTCCATGCCCCGGTGAACCGAGGCTGTTCTGAGGGAAAAGGTGTGGGGTGGGCAACTCAATATTATGAAGGTGTTCCTAATGTTTGGTATACTCAGTGTATGCATCAAGAGAGTAGGGGTGAAGAGAGAGAAGAGTGATGGCTGATCAATTAGAAAGGAGAGGGCAGATGCTCAAAGCGTCTGGTGGCCCACCTTGACCATAGACTAGGATGTGTCCGTCGGCGGTGAGTGCTGCCAGCTCATTGGTTCTCTGGGGCTGGCGGTGGAATGTCACCAGGTTGACAGGGGCAGGCAGCTGGAGCTCGTAGGCACACATGGGTGGGGGCACCACACACTGACGAAATGTTGACACTAGGACCTTGTCTACAAAGAGAAACAGTCACAAACACTATACTTTGAAACACTTGATTAAGATTAGTGAAAGCAGGCCTCCCGGGTGGCGCAGTGGTTAAGGGCGCTGTACTGCAGCGCCAGCTGTGCCATCAGAGACTCTGGGTTCGCGCCCAGGCTCTGTCGTAACCGGCTGCGACCGGGAGGTCCATGGGGCGACGCACAATTGGCCTAGCGTAGTCCGGGTTAGGGAGGGCTTGGTCGGTAGGGATGTCGGTAGGGATGTCCTTGTCTCATCGCGCACCAGCGACTCCTGTGGCTGGACGGGCGCAGTGCGCGCTAACCAAGGTTGCCAGGTACACGGTGTTTCCTCCAGCACATTGGTGCGGCTGACTTCCGGGTTGGATGTGCGTTGTGTTAAGAAGCAGTGCAGCTGGTTGGGTTGTGTATCGGAGGACGCATGACTTTCAACCTTTGTCTCTCCCGAGCCCGTACGGGAGTTGTAGCGATGAGACAAGATAGTAGCTACTGCAACAATTGGATACCACGAAATTGGGGAGAAAAAGGGGTAAAAATATATATTTTTTTAAAGATTAGTGAAAGCCTATCCGCTCACTTATAAATTAGTGATCACCTCCATGAATGCAGACGGATAGGATGCATTTCGAAGATATTGGAAGAAGGTCCCTATCTGACTCACCTCCATCGATCACAGCCACGTTAGCGTTGTCCTGCCCGTCCTCCCCGTGGCTGCGGTCAGTGCTCCAGCCCCAGTCGTAGGTCAGGCTAGTCCAGCCTCGGGTCACCAGGTGCAGCCCCAGGGGCCTCTCAGGATCCCAGCTCACGTCGGCTGGCGCCCTCTGGGGGTCGCTGCCAAAGTATAGGCTCTGCTTCAGGTACCAGTGGTAGTTACCTACTGTCCACAGCTGAACTGGGGGAGGGATAGGGAGTGAGGCAGATAGGGAGTGAGGCGGATAGGGAGTGAGGCGGATAGGGAGTGAGGCGGATAGGGAGTGAGGCGGATAGGGATTGAGGCGGATAGGGAGTGAGGCGGATAGGGAGTGAGGCGGATAGGGAGTGAGGCGGATAGGGAGTGAGGCAGGGGTAAATAAAATATATATATATGTTGGATGTCACTCCAGATCAGTTAAAGGGATACTTCAGGATTTTGGCAATGAGGCCCCTTATCTACTTCCCCAGAGTCAGATGAACTTATGGATACCATTTGTACATCTCTGTGTCCGGTATGAAGTAAGTTGCTAACTAGCGCAATCGTTAACTAGCATTAGCGCAATGACTGGAAGTCTATGGGTATCTGTTAGCATGCTAGTAGGTACCCATAGACTTTCAGCCATTGCGCTATTACACGACTTAGCATTGGCTCTCAAAACTACCTCAAACTTCCTTCATACTGGACACAGAGACATTTGGTATTTAATTTGGATACCCATTAGCTATGTTGCAAAAGCAGCAGCTAATCTTCCTGGGGTCCACACAAAACATAATGACATGAAAATAGTATCTACGAGTTCACCTGACTCTGGGTAAGTAGATACATGGCCTCATCACCAAAATCCCAAAGTATTCTTTTATATTTAAAAGAAATCTGCTTGATAAAAAGGCAACACATTGACTGAAAGATATTGATTAACCCATATTATAAATGTATGAAATAATGCTGGGAGTAATGGGTAGAGATCTTACTGTATGTGTTGACTTGGCCCCCCTCTTCTCGTGTCATGTCCTCTAGCCACACAGCCAACACAGTAGAGTCGCTGTTCCACAGCAGTGCCTTCACCTGAAACAGTCACACAGATCTCAGATCAGCTTCCCTCCCCAAATCCTAACCTGAACCATTGGGAGCAAAATGCTAGACTGATCCTATATCAGTGTGTTGAGTAGAGCTGGGACGATAAACCAAAATTCATCGACACTGACCACTTATTGCAGGCACTGCTGATATCGTTCATTACCACAGGTATCGAGTATCACAGTATGAGTCATAATACCCATAAAACCTAGTGGTCAAACAGGGAAATGGTTCCAATAATTTCTCCCCCATAAATGTTTCCCCTTAGCCCTTATTTTAAGTGTTTCTAAAATCCCCTGTGTTCCGTGTAGGGTTTACCCTAGCGTGATGTTTTCATAACCACGTAAATCTCTCTCGGACAAGGTGACTTTTATCAATATATTTTGCCTGTATTTACCCCCCAAAAATGAAATGCTAATTAGCTGCTAATGTGACCATCATAAAGAACTACAAACACCATGATCTGGACGAGGCTGCCGAATTGAGGCAAAGGTAGGAATCTTTGGATTAACTATCTAACGTTAGCTACATATAGTAATGAATAAATTGGCTACATTTCTTAAAAATTGACAATTCTATGAACTGTCTTCTGCAAGTTTTAAATTGACACTAGACCTGTTTGTAAAGGTCTCACATGGAGATGACCTGCAGGAGCTTACAGATTTTGTAGTTTTGCAAGTTGTCTTACTTTGAGGCTAAATAGCATTTTAAAATCTGAGAGTAAATCGAGCCGAATATATTGAGAAAAGTCACCTTGTCCGAGAGAGATGTACATGGTTATCAAAACATCACACCAGGGTCAGCCGACACGAAACACAGCCCTTACTTTAAGCGTTTCTAAAATCCCCTATGGGAAAAATGAATGGTGGAAAAACTATTTGTCCACTAGGTTTTATGCGTATTTTGACACCACCACTGTGGGGGTCTATACTAGCGAAATGTGAAGTTTGAAATGAAATAAGTTTGCTAATATGGTTAGTTGTTAAATGGGACAATTGAAAGCTACAACATTCAAAGCAGTAGCAGTAGTTTTAAGGGTAATATAAAAACAAAAAAACTGTGGAGACCATTTATGTTATAAACCTATCGTTCTATTTATCATTATTGCATCAATTCAGGAAATGTATCGCAATATGGATTTTTGTCCTTATCGACCAGTTTTCGTGTAGAGTATTTGAGTGACCGACCTTGACCTGTTCTTTTCCAAAGGGCAGGGTGAAGTCCCCGTGTAGGAGCCCATTCTTCTCCATAAACACCACACTGTGCTTGTTAGGATGACGCTGTGTGGCTGCTATCAAACTACCTGATGGTCTGAAAGAAGGCATTGGTTCCATAAGGTTCCCATGCAAACCATGTTGTGGTATGCATTGTATTTAAGTTCCCTAAACCATAGTACAACAAGGTGGTCAAAGATGTTGAATGATTCTCCACAGAGATCTTACTTCCAACACAGTGACTGCTCCAGACCGTTGACGGTTTCACTTGTTGACTGCAAGACACACTCTCTGTTCCACACTCTGACCTTTCTGGCACCTGAAACATCACACATATGCAATGCATGTGAAACCAACACAATCTACAGTATTTATCTTTTTACAGTAATTGTTTCACTTCACACAGAGTTTGTGAAAAACACTGATTCACACCAGTCTGGGGGCAAACAGAGCTCACAGCGAAGAGCTGGCCATCTCCTCTCCACGTCACCCTTGGCCTGCGGTCGTCCCAGGACATGGCTGGCTGCACCTCCTGTCACAGAGAGGGGCGAGACAGTGAGACCTTCATTAAAGTGTTCAACTGCTCTTAGGATGAAAGGTGAATCATATTCCTTACTATGGTCTTCTTCTGGGCAGCGTGCTTGCCCTCTGAGCCATGGAACTGGGTCTCTTTCTTCCCCCAGCCCACTGTAATAAACTTCCCTAAAACACATAAAAAGTATGTCAGTCAACCAAAGGCATAGAGTACATACACAGGAATATTTACATTAGGATCCCATCTTCCAATTTAGGTGCTCTTAGCACCCCCCAACTCTGAAACTCCCTCTCTCTCCATGTCAGAACCTCACAATCCATATGTAACCGATGTCAAATGGCTAGCTAGTTGGCGGGGTGCGCACTAATAGCTTTTCAAATCGGTGACGTCACTCGCTCTGAGACCTTGAAGTAGTTGTTCCCCTTGCTCTGCAGGGACCGCGGCTTTTGTGGAGCGATGGGTAACGATGCTTTGTGTGTGTCAGTTGTTGATGTGTGCAGAGGGTCCCTGGTTCAAGCCCAGGTAGGGACGGAAGCTATAGTGTTACACATACACATATTCAAGTCCACACTAAAGACACACCTCTTCACACAGGCTTACCCGGCTTTTATCCTCCGTCTAGTTCACTTCCCTGTTTAGTCTGTCATCATCTCTAGTGCTCTCCCTGGTTAGTCTGTCATGTCTAGTGCTCTCCCCTGTTTAGTCTGTCATCATCATGTCTAGTGCTCTCCCCTGTTTAGTCTGTCTTCATGTCTAGCGCTCTCCCCTGGTTAGTCTGTGTTCATGTCTAGCGCTCTCCCCTGGTTAGTCTGTCTTCATGTCTAGTGCTCTCCCCTGGTTAGTCTGTCTTCATGTTTGGTGTTCTCCATGGTTAGTCCGTCATCATGTTTGGTGTTCTCCATGGTTAGCCTGTCATCATGTTTGGTGTTCTCCATGGTTAGTCTGTCATCATGTTTGGTGTTCTCCATGGTTAGTCTGTCATCATGTTTGGTGTTCTCCATGGTTAGTCTGTCATCATGTTTGGTGTTCTCCATGGTTAGTCTGTCATCATGTTTGGTGTTCTCCATGGTTAGTCTGTCATCATGTTTGGTGTTCTCCATGGTTAGTCTGTCATCATGTTTGGTGTTCTCCATGGTTAGTCTGTCATCATGTTTGGTGTTCTCCATGGTTAGTCTGTCATCATGTTTGGTGTTCTCCATGGTTAGTCTGTCATCATGTTTGGTGTTCTCCATGGTTAGTCTGTCATCATGTTTGGTGTTCTCCATGGTTAGTCTGTCATCATGTTTGGTGTTCTCCATGGTTAGTCTGTCATCATGTTTGGTGTTCTCCATGGTTAGTCTGTCATCATGTTTGGTGTTCTCCATGGTTAGTCTGTCATCATGTTTGGTGTTCTCCATGGTTAGTCTGTCATCATGTGTGGTGTACTTTTATAGGTTTTTATCCTGCTGATTATCTTGTGTATGTAAAGAAACTTTGGGTCTCTTGAAAAAAAAAAAAACTGTCCTACCCTCTCCAAAGTCATCCTGGTGGATCCCAACCTCTATGATGGGTTCAAAGGTTTTGGTCATCATGATAATGGTGTCCTGACCTGAAAAGTATCAAGAAAAGGAAGGAAAGAACATTACTTCTGATGGCTCATGATAGACCCCATGAACAATAGACCATACGTGAATGTGGTTGATATACTGACCAGTGGTGAGAGTGACCAGCTCCTGGTCCGGGCTCCAGCTCATGGCTGTTAGACCACTGTTCACACTGCCCACACACTCCAACTAAAATGGACACACACACACACACACGAAAACAAAGGCAGTACAAACCTGCTATGAGTAACAGTGTTCATCTTTTGTAATTTCAATAAACAGGGTTATTTCTACAGTGTTGATACCTGGTTAGTGCTGAGGTTGTAGAGGATGACATCACCAGTGGCTGTAGCAACACACACAGACTCCTGGTCTGGTAAGTCCTGGATACCAACAACTGTCCCACTGCCATCCTCTGGAAGGTAGCGCTCAGCTGTCAACGACACCTCATTCATCACCTGAACATGATGGGGAGATTAATAGTTTAATACAGTGTGTTCGTGATGGGCTGGTACAAAAACCATTACCCGGTGGGACTCCCGGACCATGATTGAAGAACACTGCTATGTGTAAAGTACCTGACCAGCTCGTGGGTCCAACTCGGTGACGGAGTATTCTGAAGCGATGAGCACCGTACGGGTGTCTGTCCGAACAGAGAAACATTGCGGCGTGCCCGGGCCCTGCAGCTCCGAGCAACGAAGGCTCTTCAGCAACCTCAAGTTCCGCATCACACCCTTTAGCTACCTACCTCACAGTAAGCAGATGCCAACAAGGCGTATTGGTTAGCATCTGTACTAGCAAGCTAGCCGATATGGTAAGGTAACGTTAACTAGCTGTGCGAGGAGAGACAAGTCATGTTATTCAATAGAATATTTCTAATTGTATCATCAATAAAAGCTGCATGATGTGACACACAAGTAACCTACCTTTGCGTAGCTTCAATAATATTTACAAACGCTGCTGCAGCTGCGATTTCAATTTGTTCACCTTTCAACCCTGACGTAAAATGCTGAAATGAATAGACCCTTATTGCAACGTCTCCCTCTTCCTGTACGGGGGGGAAATGGCATGACTTTGACGACTGACTCCGAAAATAGGCTAAAGTGGTGCAGGCAGTGCAGTGTGAGAATATATACATATATATATATATATATATTCAAAGGCAGTATATAGCGGCTTTCGACTCTGCTGCTCGAGTATGCTTTTGCTGCACAGTCGATAGCGCGCTGGATTTTGGACTAGAATGTTGAGGGTTCGAGACCTGCTCCCTGCGGTTTCATTACAATATATACAGTGGCGATTTTAGCATGTAAATCTTGGTGGGGGGAAAAAAAGTGGGATGCATGCCAGGAAAGCCCCTACACAAACACGAAACAATACATGAATTGCACTACAACGGTGGCAAACGATGCCCACAAACTGTTAGGGCCTACATAAAGCTGTCCCAACACCTTATCAATGCTACACCTGGCATTCAGCGGAGCCTTGTTTGGCAGCGAAACAGTTTTCAGCCTCATTTACTGCCTTTAAAAAAAACATCTGATATGACATACTTGCTTAAACATATGTGGTTTCTACTGACAATTTTGATCTACAAATTCTGGCATAAGGGAACGACAAGCAGATAAGAGGCAATCCGTATTTTTGATTAAAACATTAATGAGCAAGCAACTACGGAATAGTCAATATAACTAGTTGTTCAGCACTTTGAAATGTACAGCGACAGAATTCAGAACATGGGCCGTTCTCGGTGAACTCCCTGTACCAGCCAGAACCATAGGATAAATAAATGGGGCATATAAACAGAAAATGAAACATCTTACAATATGCGATGATTACTTTTCTCTGAAACAGGTTATATGCCATTTGTGCACCACCGAGTGAGAACAGTAGGTGAAATTAAGAGGTGAAAATAGACCAAATGATTAGTGTGAGGCACATTGAATGCCGTTTGGGTCTTTGCATGTCAAAAAAGATACACGCCATAACACTATTTGACGCATTAAACAAGCTTTTAATTTGACACGTCAAATATTACATTTATATTATAGAAGGTTGTGTGTGCCGAATTTGCATGTGCAAACCAAGCACCACAACTACTAACGTTATGTGTTTACAATACCGCGTTGTTGAAAATAGACCAAATGATTAGGGTGAGGCACATGGGCTACTAACAGCTTACTCCATCCACAACATACACTTTGCCACTGTGTATATATATATATATATATACACACATATTATTATTTTGATTTTTTTTTTTTACTTTGCGAGAAGCAAATAATTTTGCATTCATTGCACTGACTCATCTGTGAAATGGATGAATATGTGTGTTCGATATGTTACATATGACTCTCCTAAATGGGCGCAAATTGTATTGTTTTTCATGGCAGCAACCGATGTTTAGCTGTGAATGTTTTTACCTTGCATGGGAAAAGTGAACCACACTTGAATTTAATGTACACAAGTGCGTCGACGCGAATGCCTTCAGTATCCTATGTTATTATCAAAAACCTCCGACCGTGTTCAAGACTGAGAACTCATGAGAAACGAGCTCCGACTGAGAAAAGCTGTTTTGAACAGTCAACCTACTCCGAATTCCAAGTCCGAAACTCGTGCGGCGTTCCTGTACAAGTCGGAACTAAGAAACTCGGAAATGTCCGACATGCTGACTGGTTGTAGTTATAGGTCGCGTTCAGAAAGTGGGATTTCCTAGTTCCGACTATAATATGAACGCGGCATCGGGCAACTTTCCAGAGCTCGAACTTTTCGACCTGAAGATCACTCGTGTCATGATTTGACCTCGTTTTTTCCCGAGTTCCCAGTTGTCTTCAAAGCACCAATATTTAGACAACTGGAGAGAGACGTTTTGTTGCCAGTGAAATTTCCGCTGCCAGTAAACAGCGCCGACGTGCAAGCCTAAGGTATGTAAGCTTGTACACACCTCTGTTCCTATACTGTCAAAATGTTTCGGAAGGGAACGAACTTTACTAGCTTATGTTTTAAGTCGAAAATAAGCTAACTCAAGCAAGCATCAACTGCAAGTAATACATTGTGTAATGTATTGAAAATAGCTTTGCGCGCGCCACCGCCCTATTCCAAGAAGCTGTAGGTCCTTGGAACTAATTTTGTTGCCGACTTTCCTTTTTCGGGATCCAGTGAGCATTCTATGGCATGTTATTACTTGGAGAAGGAGTTTAAAACGAGTAGGTACATATTTCATTTACTGTAGTTTTTACATGTGACTGTGACATTATGGTATAAAGACGGCCATATGTTCGAAATTTCAAGATGGTTTTCAAATGTGGTCATATTTCAAGTGTGTGTGTGTGTAAAGATTTTGAAGTGTCTTTTTCTACAATTTATGACCTCAGTGCTTTCAAGACAACTGGGAACTCGGGGGAAAAAACGAGGTAAAATCATGTTACTTATCTTCAGGTCAGAGCTCTTGAAAGATGCCTGTGTTTCCAATTTAGATGACAGACTTTTCAGAATGAGCTCGTTTTTTAAAATTATTACCTAGTTCCCAGTTGTCTTGAACACAAGTGATGCTGCAGTCTAACATGTTGACCACACTGTTGCAAATTCAATGTACACATGCATGTTATTCAATCATTGCACCCACACTGCTCGTGAGCATCTGTGTGGCCAGGTGCTAAAATATCAATAGTTTTTTTAGGAGGATATATCCACCTGCCATCTCCTCATTGGTTTTTAGAAGCATATGCCCAGGTGGGTGATTGAAAGATGAACGAAGGTCCACACTCCGGTGGGTTGTAGTAATGTTGGTTGCCAACCGCCATATAATATTCTTCTTTAGACTTTAGTCAAAAGAAGGAAAAATGAGCTTGAAGGAAGGAGGAGAGAAAACGATAAACCAACGGTTTCTCTGTATATCTGTGGATTTATTGTTGGAATAGAGGACCTTAAGCATTTCAGGTAAAATAACAACCCAATGTTTATATACTAGGACAAATTAGCTAGCAATAGCAAGCTAGCTAGCTAAATTGGCATAAATGTTTAATGCTTTTTGACCTGTCCCCAAATTAATATAATTGGTTCAGAGTTTGTTTTGATATTTCAACCTGCGTGTCCTGATCACTTCCGGTGTGGGTGAACAAAAACAACTTGCCATAGTAGAAAACTAAAAAGTTTAATACACAATGAGTAACGATAACTTGGTTGTACACACGAAGTGCCAGTACCGAGTCGATGTGCAGGGGTACGAGGTAATTGAGGTAGATATGTAACTAGGAATAAAGTGACAGATGATAAACAATACCAGCAGTTTATGCTATGAGTAAAAAAAGTTAGTCCGGGTAGCTATTTAACTATTTATCAGTCTTATGTCTAGGGGGTAGAAGCTGTTCAGGGTCCTGTTGGTTCCAGACTTGTTGCATCGGTACTGCTTGCTGTGCGGGAGCAGAGATAAGTCTATGACTTGAGTGGCTGGAGTCTTTGACCATTTTTAGGGCCTTCCTCTGACACCACCTTGTATAGAGATCCTGAATGTCAGGGATCTCGGCCCCAGTGACGTACTGGGCCATGCACACTACCCTCTGTAGCGTCTTGTGGTCGGATGCCAAGCAGTTGCCATACCAATTGGTGATGCATCCAGTCAAGATGGTCTCAATAGTGCAGCTGTAGAACTTTTTGAGGGCATTGCCGTGCCCTCTTCACGACTGTTGGCTTGTGTGGACCATGGTAGATCCTTAGTGATGTAGACAATGAGGAACTTGAAGATCTCGACCCGCTCCACTACAGCCCTGTCAATGTTAATAATAATTATTATTATTACACCTTTATTTCAACAAAGACCAGACTGAGACCAAGGTCTCTTTTACAGCTGGTCCCTGCATATACATGTTTACACATACCGTTTAGATACAATGATTAAGAAACTACACAAGACAAACAAACGATCACAGAATACAGCAGCAGATTGTTACATTTACACATTGAATGGAGCGTGCACAGCCCTCCATTTCCTGTTGTCTACGATCAGCTGCTTTGTTTTGCTGACGGTGAGGGAGATGATGATGTCCTGGTCTCTGCCCTCCACCCTATAGGCTGTCTCATCATCGTCAGTGATCATCGCTTGCACTTTCGTGTCGTCTACAAACTTAGCAATGGTGTTGGAGTCGTGCGCGATCACTCAGTCATGGGTGAACAGGGAGTACAGGAGGGGCCTAAGCACACACCCCTGAGGGGCCCCTGTGTTAAAGGTCAACGTGGTGGATGTGTTGTTGCCTACCCTCACCACCTGGGGGCAGTCCATCAGGAAGTCCAGGATCCAGTTGCAGAGAGATGTGTTCAGTCCCAGGGTCCTTAGCCTAGTAATGAGCTTGGAGGACACAATGGTGTTGAACTCTGAGCTGTAGTCAATGAAAAACATTCTCACATAGGTGTTCCTCATATCCAGGTGGGAAAGGGAATTGTGAAGTGCATTGGAGATTGCGTCATCTGTGGATCCGTTGGGGCGGTATTCGAATTGGAGTGGGTCCAGGGTGTCTGCGATGATGGTGTTGATATGAGCCTTTCAAGGCATTTCATGGCTACATATGTGAGTGCTACGGGGTGATAGTCATTTAGACAGGTTACCTTGGCGTTCTTGGGCACAGGGAATATAGTGGTCTACTTGAAACATATATAGGTATTAGACTGGGTCAGGGAAAGGGTGAAGTTTCAGTGTAGACACTTGCCAGCTGTTCAGCGCATGCCCCGAGTATGCGGCCTGGTAATCCATCTGGCACTGCGGCTTTGTGAATATTACTTACATCGGCTATGGAGAGCTTGATCACACAGTCATCGGGAACAGCTGGTGCCGTCATGCATGGTTCAGTGTTGCTTGCCTTGAAGGCTATCAGCTTTGCTACTTTGATACAAATCGCCGAAGACTTCGTTTTGTACAGTGCCCCTCGTCACCACAAATTACTTCAATGATGGCAGTCTCCGTCTAAAATATGTAGCGAACGACTGTTACGCACGCCTCTATGAAGAGGGAACGCAACACCCTGCTACAACTCAACTCTCCGTGAAGTGAAAGAGGTATGGACTGTAGGCATGAGTAAGGATGACAACAGGCAGAATGTGGTACCCGTTTACAAGGACTTTATTCCTTTACACGGTAATATGGGGAAAAGGGGCTGGACAGAAGCAAAGAAAGTAAATCTCAAAGCCCCCTCTCCTATCTTACCTGCCTAACCAATACTTACCTAATTTAGCACCACCTGGTGCCCTAACCAAAATACAGGGGGTGGTCCGCCCAGGTCTTACCTATTGTGCCTAGACAGTGAATATACTACGGGTATATGTATGCCCGCGGGCCTCTTGCCTAAGCACTCCCTAGGTGCCTTCCCCTTCCCCCCTGGGAACAAATGAAACAGGAGAACAAATAATTTCTCAAACAAACTAAGAAACAAAGCACATCAAATAAGCTCTATCTGAGCAACAAACTCACTGAACATACCAACTGCTACCAACAACTAACATAGTAAATTATCCACAGCCATCAGCCTCCTCTCTCAGCAATGATTCTCTATCACATTCAATCTCTCTGCAATGACCTCCCAGTAATGAACCTCCTGAACAGAACACTGGCTTTTATATAGCTTCAGAATGAATGTGTAACTGGAGACAGCTGTGTCTTGACAAGGGGGCGGGGGTCAGCTCTCCAATTAGCCATGGAGTCGACCAATCAGCTGCTTGAGGGATTTCAGGAAGCCATTTCCTGAAATAAACACATGTAAATACACAAACTGGGGAACGTAACAACGACAGAGCAGTGGAAGAATTTAGTGCAAGTCGTTAGATGACTTGACAGACAGAATAGCAACACCAATAGAGCTACAACACCCCTCATTCTGAAATGACACCTTTTCAGAAATGATATAGTCTAGTATGCTCAGTCCACTTTATATTCACACAACCAATGACCAGTGCATGAGTATTTATTATGGTGTGTGTGATACCCAGGCCCTGTCCAGACACAACCTTGAGCCCCTTCTCTCAGACACTTGTGGATATCTGAGAGGCATTGATAGGTGGTGACATCTAACAGACTTGGTATACTTTTTGCCATATTGCTTACATCTGTCCAATCCTCTCAGATCTCCATAAGTGCCGAGGATGTATGAGCTAGTGGTTGTTTCTGGACAGACCCCACAACCCTGTGGGTTTGTGGAGGACGTTCAGCACATCACTTGAAGCATTGGTTGGATGTTTCATTCCATTGCTGGACACACCCTATCAGGCCAATCACCCTAACCAGGTAGTTCTTGTTCTTCCTCAGAATATGGTTGTGAAAAGTTGGAGATCTGCTGTAAACAGTGAAAGGATATTTACTTGTCTACTATTCACACACTTGCTTCGTTCCAGATAATTAAATGTGGAACCGTTGACTGACTTTGGCTAGGGCCATATCTCTAGTTGAGCAATATACAGTGGGGCAAAAAAGTATTTAGTCAGCCACCAATTGTGCAAGTTCTCCCACTTAAAATGATGAGAGGCCTGTAATTTATCATAGGTACACTTCAACTATGACAGACAAAATTAGAAAAAACAAACAGTAAATCACATTGTAGGATTTTTAATGAATTTATTTGCAAATTATGGTGGAAAACAAGTATTTGGTCAATAACAAAAGTTTATCTCAATACTTTGTTATATACCCTTTGTTGGCAATGACAGAGGTCAAAGGATTTCTCGAAGTCTTCACAAGGTTTTCACACACTGTTGCTGTTATTTTGGCCCATTCCTCCATGCAGATGTCCTCTAGAGCAGTGATGTTTTGGGGCTGTTGCTGGGCAACACAGACTTTCAACACCCTCCAAAGATTTTCTATGGGGTTGAGATCTGGAGACTGGCTAGGCCACTTCAGGACCTTGAAATGCTTCTTACGAAGCCACTCCTTCGTTGCCCGGGCAGTGTGTTTGGGATCATTGTCATGCTGAAAGACCCAGCCACGTTTCATCTTCAATGCCCTTGCTGATGGAAGGAGGTTTTCACTCAAAATCTCACGATACATGGCCCCATTCATTCTTTCCTTTACACGGATCAGTCGTCCTGGTCCCTTTGCAGAAAAACAGCCCCAAAGCATGATGTTTCTACCCCCATGCTTCACAGTAGGTATGGTGTTCTTTGGATGCAACTTAGCATTCTTTGTCCTCCAAACACGACATGTTGAGTTTTTGCCAAAAAGTTATATTTTGGTTTCATCTGACCATATGACATTCTCCCAGTCTTCTTCTGGATCATTAAGCAGGGGGACACGTCTGGCACTGCAGGATTTGAGTCCCTGGCGGCGTAGTGTGTTACTGATGGTAGGCTTTGTTACTTTGGTCCCAGCTCTCTGGAGGTTAATCACTCGGTCCCCCCGTGTGGTTCTGGGATTTTTGCTCACCGTTCTTGTGATCATTTTGACCCCACGGGGTGAGATCTTGCATGGAGCCCCAGATCGAGGGAGATGATCAGTGGTCTTGTATGTTTTCCATTTCCTAATAATGGCTCCCACAGTTGATTTCTTCAAACCAAGCAGCTTACCTATTGCAGATTCAGTCTTCCTAGCCTGGTGCAGGTCTACAATTTTTTTTTCTGGTGTCCTTTGACAGCTCTTTGGTCTTGGCCATAGTGGAGTTTGGAGTGTGACTGTTTGAGGTTGTGGACAGGTGTCTTTTATACTGATAACAAGTTCGAACAGGTGCCATTAATACAAGTAACGAGTGGAGGACAGAGGAGCCTCTTAAAGAAGAAGTTACAGGTCTGTGAGAGCCAGAAATCTTGCTTGTTTGTATGTGACCAAACACCTATTTTCCACCATTTTCCACGTCTGTCATAGTTGAAGTGTACCTATGATGAAAATTACAGGCCTCTCATCTTTTTAAGTGGGAGAACTTGCACAATTGGTGGCTGACTAAATACTTTTTTGCCCCACTGTATATACTGTTTTATTGGCTGTATGCCATCATTGAATGAGATTACCAATGGTTAACCCGGGAGCTATGATATCAGTTATTTAACTATTTACACTAACAGAGGTTCATTAATAAGCCAATAAACACTCATCATTGTGGCTAGTTTATAATTTTCAATCTAATTTTATAATCTTAGAAGTAGAAATTGAGAAATATAATTTATATATGAATGATTGGCTACTAATAGATTAATAGAATGGGTGTTTGAAGGGTGACCATCAATTTTGAAGGGGCAGGAAGTGTTGGCTGTTTTTTTGTTTTCTCGTACTAGATGGCTGTTTTAACTCAGAAAATGAATTATCTACACGAACACTGGTCCGTGTACCTTTTTGCCCATTTATTTATTTGTATTTATTTAACCTTTTATTTAACCAGTTAGGCAAGTTGAGAACAAGTTCTCATTTACAATTGCGACCTGGCCAAGATAAAGCAAAGCAGTTTGACACATAAAACAACACAGAGTTACACATGGAGTAAAACAAACATGCAGTCAATAATACAGTAGAAACGTAAGTCTATATACAATGTGAGCAAATGAGGTGAGATAAGGGAGGTAAAGGCAAAAAAGGCCATGATGGCAAAGTCAATACAATATAGCAAGTAAAACACTGGAATGGTAGATTTGCAGTGGAAGAATGTGTAAAGTAGAGAGAGAAATAATGGGGTGCAAAGGAGCTAAATAAATAAATACAGTAGGGGGAGAGGTAGTTGTTTGGGCTAAATTATAGATGGGCTATGTACAGGTGCAGTAATATGTGAGCTGCTCTGACAGCTGGTGCTTTAAGCTAGTGAGGGAGATAAGTGTTTCCAGTTTCAGAGATTTTTGTAGTTCGTTCCAGTCATTGGCAGCAGAGAACTGGAAGGAGAGGCGGCCAAAGGAAGAATTGGTTTTGGGGGTGACCAGAGAGATATACCTGCTGGAGCGTGTGCTACAGGTGGGTGCTGCTATGGTGACCAGCGAGCTGAGATAAGGGGGGACTTTACCTAGCAGGGTCTTGTAGATGACCTGGAGCCAGTGGGTTTGGCGACGAGTAAGAAGCGAGGGCCAGCCAACGAGAGCGTACGGGTCGCAGTGGTGGGTAGTATATGGGGCTTTGGTGACAAAACGGATGGCACTGTGATGGACTGCATCCAATTTATTGAGTAGGGTATTGGAGGCTATTTTGTAAATGACATCGTCGAGGATCGGTAGGATGGTCAGTTTTACAAGGGTATGTTTGGCAGCATGAGTGAAGGATGCTTTGTTGCGAAATAGGAAGCCGATTCTAGATTTAACTTTGGTTTGGAGATGTTTGATGTGAGTCTGGAAGGAGAGTTTACAGTCTAACCAGACACCTAGGTATTTGTAGTTGTCCACATATTCTAAGTCAGAACCGTCCAGGGTAGTGATGTTGGATGGGCCGGCAGGTGCAGGCAGCGATCGGTTGAAGAGCATGCATTTAGTTTTACTTGTATTTAAGAGCAATTGGAGGCCACGGAAGGAGAGTTGTATGGCATTGAAGCTCGTCTGGAGGGTTGTTAACACAGTGTCCAAAGACGGGCCAAAAGTATACAGAATGGTGTCGTCTGCGTAGAGGTGGATCAGAGACTCACCAGCAGCAAAGCGACATCATTGATGTATACAGAGAAGAGTCGGTCCAAGATTTGAACCCTGAGGCACCCCAATAGAGACTGCCAGAGGCCCGGACAACAGGCCCTCCGATTTGACACACTGAACTCTATCAGAGAAGCAGTTGGTGAACCAGGCGAGGCAATCATTTGAGAAACCAAGGCTATCGAGTCTGCCGATGAGGATGTGGTGATTGACAGAGTCGAAATCCTTGGCCAGATCAATGAATACGGCTGCACAGTGTTGTTTCTTATCGATGGCGGTTAAGATACCGTTTAGGACCTTGAGCATGGCTGAGGTGCACCCATGACCAGCTCTGAAACCAGATTGCATAGCGGAGAAGGTATGGTGGGTTGCGAAATGGTCAGTAATCTGTTTGTTGACTTGGCTTTCGAAGACCTTAGAAAGGCAGGGTAGGATAGATATAGGTCTGAAGCAGTTTGGATCAAGAGTGTCCCCCCTTTGAAGAGGGGGACGACTGCAGCTGCTTTCCAATCTTTGGGAATCTCAGACGACACGAGAGGTTGAACAGGCTAGTAATAGGGGTTGCAACAATTTCGGCAGATAATTTTAGAAAGAAAGGGTCCAGATTGTCTAGCCTGGCTGATATGTAGGGGTCCAGATTTTGCAGCTCTTTCAGAACATCAGCTGACTGGATTTGGGAGAAGGAGAAATGGGGAGGCTTGGGCAAGTTGCTGTGGGGGGTGCAGGGCTGTTGACCGGGGTAGGGGTATTCAGGTGGAAAGCATGGCCAGTCGTAGAAAAATGCTTATTAAAATTCTCAATTATAGTGGATGTATTGGTGGTGACAGTGTTTCCCATCCTCAGTGCAGTGGGCAGCTGGGAGGAGGTGTTCTTATTCTCCATGGACTTTACAGTGTTCCAGAACCTTTTTGAGTTTGTGTTGCAGGAAGCAAATTTCTGCTTGAAAAAGCTAGCCTTGGCTTTTCTAACTGCCTGTGTATATTGGTTTTGAGCTTCCCTGAAAATGATTAATATTTCTTATTAGATGATAAGATAAAAAAAACGAGTAAAGGGTCCTTCCTCCTTTATTTGATTTGAATAGGAAATCAAACAAGACAAACTATTTTATTGTCTAAAGAAAATATAAAATTATGAGAAATTGAAAAATTATTTGATTATTCAAATGTTGTTGTCTTTTTAATTATCGGTTTTGGTTTGACGTCCGATGTTTGGCCAATTAATAGTTGTGACTTCCTGACAACACAGAATGGGTTTCTTTATGTTTTTAAAACAAATTTCTTACACCAATGATTTGATGATTGACAGTCGGTCATGTGACCAGTCCTAAATCCAAATTGGCCTTGTGGAAGTGACTGTCTCACTGACCCAACTTTTAAAACTTTAACGGCTAACCTGTATCCTACATCACCTGTAGCCCACATAATTGTGGATAAGATTTCAGGCAAACTTCGGAACAATCTTTCTTTTGAAAGTTATTACAGCATTGCGTGATGGGCAATGGTGTTCTACACTGCCTTTTTGTGTACCACAGTTATTTATATATTTTTTTTAATCGAACGTGTTAAGAACCCAACATTTTTTAAATCAACCAGGTTGTCACCGAAATAATTATAAATATTGTTGTTAAATTCCACACTCCTCAAAAGGCTCATTGCTCCCCGTCCTCTGTCATCTCAGGGAGAGGAATTAGTTGGGCAACTGGCCGGATATATGTCCGGTTCTTCACCTGGATCTCCACTGATCTAACACGACCATCGGTCCCAGGCATGGTCTTAGTTATACGGCCCACCGGCCAGGAGGCTTGAGGCAGCTGAGGGTCCACCATCATTACTACTTGGCCAGTTTCCAGGCTGGCCATTTCTCTCCGCCATTTCCCTCTGTGCTGTAGACTTGGTAGGTAATCCCGAATTAATCGGGCCCAAAAATGGTCAGCTAAGATTTGGCTGTGTTGCCACCGGCGTCTGCCTACGAGGTTGGTATCAGCATACATGGCTTGAGGAAGTGACGCATCTCGGCGTCCCATCAAGAGCATATTCGGTGTAACCGGATCGGGGTCAGCGACGTCTGCAGAGAGATATCCCAAGGGTTTGGAATTCAGAATCCCTTCCACCTCTATCAGGACGGTCCTCAAGACAGTTTCAGTGACAATTTGGTCCCCTAGTACGACTCGTAAGGCCGTCTTTACAGATTTGATCTCTCGCTCCCATGTTCCTCCAAAATGAGGAGCGCCTGGAGGGTTAAATTTGAATGAGATTTGTTGGTCCATCAGCTGATCCTGGAGGCTGGGTTCCATGGCTTGGAAGGCTTCCTCCAACCTGGCTTCTCCTGCCTTTAAGTTCGTACCTCTGTCAGCCAGGATCTCGTAAGGTTTCCCCCGTCGGGAGATAAACCGCCGTAGGGCCATGAGGAAGGCTTCAGTTTCCAAACTCTCCAGTAGGTCCAGGTGGACACATCTGGTTGTCAAACACTTGAATAGAATGCCCCAGCGCTTTTCCACATGACGACCTAACTTGATCATCAAGGGGCCAAAGCAATCTACTCCTGTTGACCAGAAGGGTGGTTTAAGGAGGCGCAAGCGAGCAGGGGGTAAATCTGCCATTTTGGGCACCGTAGCTCCGGTCCGCCATCTCTGACATTCTACGCAGGCGTATTGGTGCTTACGAATGGCTCCTCATCCTCCAATTATCCAGTACTTCCGCCTCATCTCCCCATAGACCCTCTCTGGCCCTGGGTGGAGAAGCCTCTCATCATAACTCTTGATCAGGAGCCTGGTAAGAGGGTGTCTGGAGTCAAGGATGGGTGGAGAGCATCTGGGTCCAAAACCTCTGCTTGGCGCAGCCTCCTTCCGACTCTGATCACTCCAAGGATTGGATCATATTCTGGGGCAAGAGAGAGAAGACGGCTGTCCTTAGCCACTTCCCTACCGGCTTTCAGAGCTTTTAACTCCTCAGGGAAGCTAACCGCTTGTGCTTGCTGGAGGAGTAGCATCTCTGCCACGAGGGAGGTGGGTATAGAAGCCACCCCATCTGAGGTCTGGTTTGTGGCGGTGATCAGATCCGGCAGTGTTTGGGATTGTGTCAGGTCAGGGAGAGCCGTTGTTGGTTCCGTAGAAATGCTGTAGCATTGGGCGGACCTCCTTAACTCATGAGCTTCAGTTGGTTGCGAAGGGGCCGTACGCCTGGGGGCTGTCGGCCACTCGTTCTCTGGTTGGGACAAGAATGGTGGTCCCAAGCTCCAGTGATGGGGTTGAGCCAGTTCCTGAAGGGTTTTACCTCTAGTAATGTCATCAGTAGGATTGTTTATGCTATCAACATACCTCCAGTCCTGGACTTCTGTTAGGTCTTGGATTTCCGCAATGCGAGTTCCGACGAACACCTTATACCTGCAGGACTCAGACTTGAGCCAGGTCAATACAGTGGTCGAATCACTCCAGTAGATGACCCTTTGGATTGACAAGGTGAGCTCGGCTCGCAAGGTAGAGGCCAACTGGGCTCCGGAAAGGGCAGCACTGAGTTCCAGCCTAGGCATTGACAACTGCTTCTTGGGTGCGACCCTGGACCTGGCCATGACAAAGGAGACATGGGTGTGGCCTGCCTTATCCTCCACTCTAAGATAGGAAACCGCCCCATACGATCGCTCCGAAGCGTCACAGAACACATGCATGATCCCGGTTGGTCAGCACAGGATGGTACATAACATCTTGGCATTTGGACATCAGAGAGCTCCGTTAACTCCGTTTCCCAACAGATCCATCGTTCCACTAGGTCAGCCGGGTGGATTGGTTCATCCCAGTCCCTCTTGGTCTGCCACAAGTCCTGGACTAAGACTTTGGCCCATGTTGTGTATGGCAGGATATACCCAAGGGCATCGTATTGACTGGCCAGGGTCCGATAGATGGTGCGCAGTGTGGGGGTTTCGGTACTCGGGGATGAGCGGTGCTTATACCCCAGGGTATCCGGTATGCAGCTCCACCTCAGTCCTAGAGTGGGCTCTTCTGGGTTAGCACCCGACTGCGTTAGCCATAGTTCCCTGCTACTGGACCTAGCTTGTGGCGGGAGGTGCTGGATAACCTTCGCTCTGTTACTAGCCCACTGTCGGACCTCAAATCCCCCTTTGGACAGGAGATTCCGTACTTTATCAAGGAGTGCTTTCGCTTCAGCCGTGGATGGGATGCTCTGTAAGCAGTTATCCACATAGAAGGCATTTTCCACTGAATCCAATACTTCTGGGTCACTGTCTGGATGCTCCCGTGCATGTCTCTGCAGAGAGTATATGGCACAGCAAGGACTGCAGGTGGTGCCAAATGGGAGTACCTGCCATTCATAGATTGTGGGCTCTGCATCTCGTTCCATATCTCGCCATATGAACCGGAGCAGTGTGGTGTCGGAAGGCAGTAAACGAATCTGATGAATCATGGCTTTGATGTCTCCACTGATGGCTGTAGAGTGCTGCCGGAACCGGAGAAGGACACCGAGCAAGGAAGGACCTAACTCCATGGCCCTTTTCTACAATAGTAACCTTGTGTTTTTTCTTTTACTGCCAATACTGTTTTCTATGCTTGTTTTCACTTAATACTTTGGGATACAGGTGCACTTGTAGTCAGAAAGGCCTTGTTTCCCCATGTAGGCAACAGTAGGCCTACACAATTTTCTTCATAACCCATTTCATATTTTGCATATTCATATTTTTCATTAATGCAATTAATTAAAGTCTCTTTTTTGGTGTACATTACACCATTTCTTTCATAATGCATTTTATACAAGACTGTTGAATTTTATTATGGTTGACAGATTGGAGACAAAATGCCCAACTTTATTTATGTTATTGTGTGTTATTGATGAATGTATTTGATTGGGGAATGCATACATTTTTATGATGGAAAATTATAATACACACCATAATACATGCACACTTACACACACTTTGTTTTACTCATGTTATAGCCTACTCTTGACTTTTGTATGAATCATTTTTAAATAAAATATGTGTCTAGTTGTCATGTATTCATTGTAGTTTACATGTTTCAGTAATGAATAACATGGTTAATGGTCCTTAGCTTTGGTATATTTGGCATGTTTAAACATATTCTGTATTTCCACCAAAGAAAGCTGTAATTAATCAACACAATACTATAAATGATGGACAGTACCTGTTATAAAACATAAATTGCTCTCCGTAAATAAATGGTGAGAAATGCTCAGTCTGTAGCCATTCGGCTATGGGTTTCACAGTCCTATAATAATGATACAAGTTATATCACTTTAAAAATAGTTTATTTACAACCTATGGTGTATAAGATGTTGGGAATAGTGGCATAGGACAGTCTGAAATTAAACGCCCTAACCCTAGGCTGTGTTCAATGTCGGCAGCATTTTCCAGTGAGAAATGCTCAGTCTGAAGCCATTTGGCTATGGGTTTCACAGCCTAATGATAATCCAAGTTAAATCACCTCAAACATGGTTTATTTACAACCTCTGGGGTATGACATGTTGAGCAAAGTGGTATAGGAGAGTTTGACATATAACCCCTAACTTGAGTTCAGTCTTCACCAATGAGAACCAAGAGGGGCCTAGCTTTGTCCTTCATGACAGGGAAAGGCCTCGATTCTAGGCTGTAGAAAATCCATACATCTCATTAGATCAGAACAGGATGGATCAACAGTGACTCATTTTACTGGTTTGCATCCTTAAAGAAAATGGTTGTTTTGCTGCATAACACACTTCCATTATTTGTCTACCCATATGATGTGGATCATTGTCAGGTTATTAGATGTATAAACTTTAACAAAATAACACCATGATTATAATAACACTTTGAACAGGTAGTTTTGTAAATGTATAAAATGTGTGTGTTTCAGGTACACACTGGTAAGTTAACTTGTGTAAATTAGACAGTCACAGAGGATTTTCTTCTGAATAACTGATCGGGGCATTGCACATTCAGGCAACTTTGATGTAAGGCTTGATCACACCTGTAGTGACGACTTCTATCCGTCACGCCCATTGTTGCTTATCCATTGTTCACTAGATATATCAATGTAATTACAGAATGCTTCCCACTACTATATCACATAACTAGACGTGAGCTGGACTTGATCCCAACGCTGCCACCAGTGTAGCGAAAGAAAGTGAAAGCTGCGACGGACTCTGACCAGGGTTCATGCGTGGCAAAGTGAGCTCTAATGGCTGTTGCCTTAAAAGTTGAGTAGGCCTCTGGGCAGAGGCTGTAGGCCTACAATGCTGGCAGTTGCCTTGTTACAGTAGCCTAAGTATAAACCTGATTGACACAACTGTAATAATCATCATGAAATGGCCTTGGAAGTGCCATAAGTGTAAGCCAACATAATTCATTATTTTACATGAAGCTGTTTAACTGCATTGATATGACTTACTTGATCATAGTCCAGACTCGTTATAGTTGCAAATATCTTGCAGTGGCACCAGGGGAATTTAAACCACCAATATTTTTTTGCAGGTTTTCTGTTTCCCAACATTTATTGATGAATTGATTTCCCATCATGAAAATGGATCCCCATTCCCCAATTAAATACCTTTTTTTTGTGTTATCGATGCCACAAAACTTAACAGACAAATCCAACTTTTTACACCATTGGCAACCCTCATGAAATCTGACATAGCACTAGTATGACCATTTCAAAAATGTTGTAGAGTGATGCAAGGAAGAACATGGCAAAAAGATTAGACACACTTTTCTAAGCCAGTCATATTAGTTTACAAATGGAGATGATGAAAATAAAATATTACCCATTGAACAGCTTTAGATGTGTTCATGCTGACCCCATTGTCAAAGCCTCACTATCATGTCAAGTCTCCAAGTGGAGCAGAGTGACCTCTCCATTGTAGGCTACCATTGTATGCTTTGTTTTAGTTGAGCTTTTTTTCAACTCCCTCTTGGTCTCTCAGTGTGATGGAGGGAGAGGACCCAGAAGGAAATCCCAGCACTGCCTCGTCTCACTCACTTCCTCCCCAAGCAGAGGCGGTAAGCCCAGCGGATGAGGATGATTGTATCACAACAGGGAGGAACTCTGAAGAGACCACTACACACACAAACAGCATGGGCCAGCTGAGTCAGGATCACCAGAGTGAAGGTGTCCCAGCTAAGACTGCTGCCACAGACAACAACCAGTCTGCCACCACCATGGACAACCAAGCCCAGCAACAACCCACGGAAAGCCCGTCTATCACTAAACTATGTGGGTATCTCCTTAAACAAGGAGGTCCCCTGAAGTCGTGGAAGTGGCGCTGGTTCACGTACGAGGAGAAGAAGAGCCAGTTGTTTTACTACAGGACGGCGCAGGATGTGACCTCTTTGGGGAGGATTGAGCTGTGCAGAGCCACGTTCGGTTACCCCCTCCACGGAGAGCAGGGCACCTTTCACATCCAGACCCCTGAACGGACCTTCGTCCTCAAGGTAATGTTTATTTAATCTATACTATATCAGGGGTGGTCATCTGAATCTCGAGGTTGGCCGTTCTGCCTGTTTTCTTTTCATCCTGGTAGTTACTTGATTATCAAACAGTGGTGCTCCTGTATCTGAATAACGTGATTAAAAATAACAAACATTTTAGAAGTTATGCATTACAGATATTCCGACTTGGGCACACATGTACAGTAGGCTAACTATATATTCTGTCTGTTTCAGGCAGATAACCAGGAGGCCATGATGTACTGGCTACAACAGCTGCAGCTGAAGAGATGGCAACACCGAGACCAGCTGACAGGAGAATCTACACGTCACTGCACTGACCACCAGAGACCAGAGGGACAGGGGGAACTACCCGCCAGCTGCCCAGGTACAGAAAGACGGGAGGTAGTAGAATGAAGTGGCCCCAGACACTGATCAAGATTATGTCTGGCATGACAATGATCGACAGAGAAGTTTGTTAATGTCAAAACAGATCTGGCAACCAGGCTAAGAATAACAGCTCAATACCATCATATACCATGTGTGGTTTTATGCTTAGTGAAGCGTTAAAATATGTGAGAGAAATGTAATACTTCACGTTAGTGTGAAAGTGGAACCATCGGACACATAGCAGTTAGCAGTGACTGGAATGTCAATGACCCAGGCTGTATCATATCCGGCCGTGATTGAGTCCACTAGGGCGGCGCACAACTAACCCAGCATCGTCCGGGTTTGGCCCTCATTGTAAATAAGAATTTGTTCTTGACTGACTTGCCTAGTTAAATAAAGGTTACATTTTTTTATTATTATTATGTAACCAGATGGATCGTGTTATCTGAGCAAATATTTTGTTTAAAGTTGATATCATACTAAATTGTACTATGAATACCTTCGGAGATGGGTGTCATATTTTATCAAAGGGGTTTGTCTCAAGTTATTCCACTCCCAATTGACACATGCTAGTTTAGAGGTCATTTCTAATATGTACAAGATCCTACACACAGATACAGAACACCCTATGACACTGTTTGATTACAATTGGCAGACTAGAGGTGAAAAACAAAAAAACTAGGTGTAATGAACACGATGGGAGACAGAGCTGGTTTCAAGTGCAGGGCGCAGCAGGTGTTTATTTGTAAAGGACCATAGGACGAGGCAGGTAGCTGGTCCAGGGACAGGCAGAAGGTCATACACAGGGGTTCCAAAAAGGCAACAGTACAGGCAGAGAAAAGGCTAGTAACGTCGTCCGGGAGATCAGGCAATAGGTTGATAACAGGAAATCCGGAACAGGCAAAAGGCATCAGTTTTTGCCTTCCTCACGATCATACACAGGAGGATTAAATTACGGGAAAAACAGAGCTCCAAATAGAAGTGTGTCACAAAACAAACAATCTCACAATGATGGGGTGCAAGGAACTGAACTAAATAGTGTGTGATAATAGCATACAGGTGTCTAAATAGGTGATCAGAATACAGCTGATTGGGATCTGAAGAGTGAGCTGCGTTCAGTGGATCTACGTGTTTGAGAGTGAGTTGGAAGCAGACATTACTAGGCAACAAATTAAGTTAGTTGAATTGAACGTTATCATTTTTAACTAACAGCTCACAATGTCCAAACAACAACACATTTATTTAGAGTGAAAACAGATGTCAATGCACTGGAGTGTGATGTCAATATTTACCACACTTGTCCCTTGGCTCCATAGTCACTTCATGAATCATCAGCAGTCGACTTTGTCAGCCTCTCCCTGGCTGGTAAGTGGCCTCACTAGGGATTTCCAAATTCTCCCTCTGAGACCTAGCTTCCTGAAAACCTTTTACTCTGGCAGCACACCCACTTCCTTTCAGTGATTCAGCAAATCTACTGTGGGCATCAAGTGTAGCCAGCCAATCAGAGACTTAAACAGAACTTTGTGTAAGTTATTCATCTTAAACTCTCAAATAGGCTTTCATACAAACATTCTGTCAGAAATTCTAGTTTACATACAAAAATGTTAGTAACGTCACTTTAATTTGATTGTATTCTTGTCAGAAAAGAACAAGAATTATTGTAACTGATAATTTTTACACTCAAGGGTTACACTAAGGACACTGTATTCAGGTAATTGAAACACTCTGAACTTTCCCGATAGAAATACTATGAGTCGAGCTGACTCTGCTGATATGATTCCCTATTCTACATGACAGACGGTCATAACTGTTCCAAACGATACATTTCTATAGGAACGTTCTGTAATGTTGCAGCCTGCGGAACAGGCCCTAGTGTCGTTAAACAGAATGCATGATTGGAGCCATTCCAATGTTTTAAAATGCATGGAGGATTAACAGACTTCTTCCATGTTCCTCCAGCAGGCCAGTCAGCTGATGTCTGGGAAACAACTGGCCTATTTGGTCTCTAGTGTTTTAGAACAGAGATCTATGTTTACAAATAATAAGGAAGCTGTCTTTGTGGCTCATTTCCATCATGTAAAATACAGTATTTCCACGAGTTAAGTCAGGCATTTCTATATAAATATATATATTCAGTATGTGCACTACTTAGATACATTGGCAAATGACTGGCCCTGGCAGATAACTTTTTTTCTGTTGCAATAGTTTCTAGATGAAATGTCATTCTTTGCCAACATTCGTGTCTCTACTCTGTAAACCTGTATTGCTGTCGTAAAGGTGCAGTATCTGACTAACAAATGGAGGGTTGACTTCCCTTTTGCAGGTAGCCTAGCAGTTAAGAGCGTTGGGCCAGTAACCAAAAGGTCGCTGGTTTGAATCTCTGAGCCGACCTAGGTGAAAAATCTGTCTGTGCCCTCGAGCAAGGCAATTATTGTTCATGTACGTCGTTCTGGATAAGGGCGTCTGCTAAATGACGTAAAATGTAGATAGACTGGGGAGGGGAACGCAAGAACAATCTAAATCCCTCGGGTAGCTATTCATGGACTTTTAGGGTCATGGCATTTTCATGAAACAGATGAAAGGTTATTTTCACCTACACAGGCCTTTATCATTGCAAATAACGAATTGATCCTTCTAGTATTGAATGATATATTATTATATGCCCCATGGGGTGCGTGCCTGGCCAAGGTTGAGATTGGTAGGTGGGGTTCAGGACAGACAGGAAACAACTTTGATCAGATGTGCTTAGATCTTTCTCTGTGCCGTCTGCAAATTGCAGACAAATGCTCGCTCTAGCTGCGTTGCCGCTTTCATCTCTGAAGACTTGATACCAGTAAACCACTTATCTACTGTTCACATTGTAACTGATCATTTCTGCACTCGAGGGTTACACTGAGGACACTGTATTCGGGTAATTGAAATCAATCAAATGTATTTATAATGCCCTTCTTACATCAGCTGATATCTCAAAGTGCTGTACAGAAACCCAGCCTAAAACCCCAAACAGCAAGCAATACAGGTGTAGAAGCACAGTGGCTAGGAAAAACTCCCTCGAAAGGCCAGAACCTAGGAAGAAACCTAGAGGAACCAGGCCAGTCCTCTTCTGGCTGTGCCGGGTGGAGATTATAACAGAACATGGCCAAGATGTTCAAATGGTCATAGATAATCACAGTGGTTGTCGAGGGTGCAACAGGTCAGCACCTCAGGAGCAAATGTCAGCTGACTTTTCATAGTTGATCATTCAGAGTATCTCTACCACTCCTGCTGTCTCTAGAGAGTTGAAAACAGCAGGTCTGGGACAGGTAGCATTTCCGGTGAACAGGTCAGGGTTCCATAGCCGCAGGAAGAACAGTTGAAACTGGAGCAGCAGCACAGCCAGATGGACTGGGGACAGCAAGGAGTCATCAGGCCAGGCAGTCCTGAGGAATGGTCATAGGGCTCAGGTCCTCAGAGAGAGCATACTTCAATTCACACAGGACACCGGATAAGACAGGAGAAATACTCCAGATATAACAGACTGACCCTAGCCCCCCGACACACAAACTACTGCAGCATAAATACCAGAGGCTGAGACAGGAGGGGTCGGGAGACACTGTGGCCCTGTCGACAATACCCCCGGACAGGGTCAATCAGGCAGGATATATAACACCACCAACTTTGCCAAAGCACAGCCCCCACACCACTAGAGGGAAATCTTCAACCACCAACTTACCATCCTGAGACAAGGCCAAGTATAGCCCACAAAGATGGGGGGGGGGGGGGGGCAAACACGGACAGGAAGATCATGTCAGTGACTCAGTCTGTGTGTCAGTGACCGAGTCTGCGTCTCTCACATGAATAGGCAGACCATTCCATAGAAATGGAGCTCTATAGGTGAAAGCCCTGCCTCCAGCTGTTTGCTTAGAAATTCAAGTGACAGTAAGGAGGCCTGCGTCTTGTGACCATAGCGTACGTGTAGGTATGTACGGTAGGACCAAATTGGAAAGATAGGTAGGAGCAAGCCCATGTAATGCTTTGTAGGTTAGCAGTAATACCTCAAAATAAGCCCTTGCCTTAACAGGAAGCCAGTGTAGAGAGGCTAGCATTGGAGTAATATGATCAAATTTTTTTGGTTCTAGTCAAGATTCTAGCAACCGTGTTTAGCACTAACTGAAGTTTATTTAGTGCTTTATCCGGGTAGCCGGAAAGTAGAGCATTACAGTAGTCTAACCTACAAGTGGAAAAAGCATGGATTAATTTTGATGCATCGTTTTTGGACAGAAGGTTTCTGATTTTTGCAATGTTACATAGATGGAAAAAAGCTGTCCTTGAAACAGTCATATGTTCATCAAAAGAGAGATCAAGGTCCAGAGTAACGCCGAGGTCCTTCACAGTTTTATTTGAGACAACTGTACAACCAAGATTAATTGTCAGATTCAACAAAATATCTCTTTGTTTCTTGGGACCTAGAACAAGCATCTCTGTTTTGTCCGAGTTTAAAAGTAGAACATTTGCCGCCATCCACGTCCTTATGTCTGAAACACAGGCTTACAGGGAGGGCAATTTTGGGGCTTCACTGTGTTTCATTGAAATGTACAGCTGTGTATCATCCGCATAGCAGTGAAAGTTAACATTATGTTTCCAAATGACATCACCAAGAGGTAAAATATATAGTGAAAACAGTAGTGGTCCTAAAATGGAGCCTTGAGGAACACCGAAATGTACAGTTGATGCTGTAACCAAGGCTCCTAGTTCAGCAGTTGGATTTTATCCACTTGGTATTGATTTGACATGGTAGCAGCTACAGTATTACTCAACATTATTACTCCGTAACTACGCCACACTTTCTTAACTAGTCAATAAAACAAACACCACCTCTTTTACAATAGTATTTCAACAGTAGAATATGAAGTGTTCGAAGAAGTCTAACCAGGGCCAAATTCAGTAGGCAAAAGTTTTAGAATGTTGCAGATAGAAATGTCATGAATAGAGCTGAGAGACATGTTTGTTCTATGTAAAATATTTATATCTTAGAGTTCCACAATGTTTGCCTACTGAACGTGTCGCAGGTGATCCCAATGTGCCCTGCTCTTTGACCCCTGGGTACTCTATGTAATGGATGTTTAAGCTACAGCTCCACTGACAGCTGCAGGAGGTGATTCTGCATGGCCCAGACAGAGAGAGGGCGAGATCGAGAGAGAGAGGAAGTGCCCGTCTGACACACTGCTGAACTAGGAGCCTTGGTTACAGCACCGCATGGCTACACTACACATACTACAGGCTATTCTGGTCCAATAAATCAACACATCCGTATGATATTTTGAAGCTTAAACTGCTTGTATAAGTGAGAAATCCAACTGTTCAAGTCGTAGCTGTCTTGAATATGCATCAATGAACAATGTAAAAGTGACATTTATTGATAGTTCCCTGTTTTGACTTTGCCCAACGCCATTGAGTTTGCTCCTGTTGTAGACACAATCTTTCCTACCAACTGGTTTGTGAACTTTGAGGTATTTCATGCTTGTCCTGACATGCCCAGAACGTTTCACGACGGAACAGAACAGTATGCTTTGACCGTGGTACTCCTTTGAATATTCCCACGGTCGCCATTTGAAGTTGTATCTAGCGTGCACAACTTGGTTGCCCAAAAGATATCAGGACTTCTGTCAGTTAATAAAAATATATGAATCTTTTAGACTTTTCAATGGGTCTCACCCCATGGTGTCATAACTTTCAGTTCATAGCAGTACAGTAAGAGCAAACAACTTCATCTCAAGACCAAGTGGCCGGATAGTCATGGTCTTTATTCTCTGTATTACAGCCCATAATATCACTCATTGTCTTCAGCCAGAAGGTTCCTGCTTGTTACATGAGTAGCTGTGTCCTTTGTGTGCCCTGGCTCCAGAGGGCGTGATCCACTGACATTGTTCTTTCCTGTTACTTCCTGTAACGTAGATGACTTCCTGCCCACCATGAAGACCCCGCCAGGCCTCTTGGGTGAGGAGGCTGCCAATCTGCCCGCACCGCAACAACGGGCCCCCCTAAGCAACTTCTCCCTCAAACATCCTCTGATAGAGATTCAGTAGGTGAATTTATTTATGAATTATTTTTTTCACCTATCTTTACCATTCATTAGGCATTGAGGCATATGACTGGACCTGTACAACAGATGGTATGGGATACTAGGGCTGGGAATTGCCAGGTACCTTCATGATACAATATTATCATGATACTTAGGCGCCGATACGATATGTATTGCGATTCTCAAGATTCTATCTGTATTGCAATTCGATACTGTGATTTTATTACGATTCAATGTTCCAAACATATTGCTCACTCTGCTGCAGAGGGACGAGAGAGAGCCATGAGAAAACAATCAGTCATGCAAATAAAAGTGCTGAAAAAAAAAACAACCTATGAAGGTTTTGGTGCAGGTACAGCCAACTAGCGCAAAAGTAACATTGATATTGTCAAAACGATATGATGTTGTAGCTTCAAAAATATTATCCCAATATGTAACTGTGTAGATTTTTTTTTCTCCATCACTTTGGGATACGTTGTAGTAGTTGACGATTGACTTGATATTCATCAAAGTTTTTGATCGTAGCCACAAACAGCTCTGTCTATGTGACTACAGGTGTTTGTTCTCTGCCAATCGAACATGTAAGGATTGACTTCATAGTGAAAGTGACTTTGAGATTAATGTTTTTTTTGGAGGACTTGTACCTTAATCGCTTCATAATAAAGGGATTGTTCTAGTAGTAGGTTTACACTAAGGCTGACACTTGGGGGTGGAGATGTTGGCGTGCATGCTTATGTGTGTGTGTGTGTGTGTGTGTTCTCACACATGCGTGCTGCTCCTACAGGAACTCGGTGCACAGTCTTTTTTACAAGTGGTCCTCCCAGGAACTGAGTCGGAGTGTGTTCCATTTGGAAGCGCCTCCTCCCTGGACCCCCTACCAGACAGCCCAGGACAGGCTTTGTATGTCCCACACACACCCTAGCCTCTGGAGATGTTCTCTAATTCACTGGCATCCTTCTGCCCTCTGTCGGCAGCTGATTGAAATCATACAGAAGGATCAGGTTTTCTCATTGTCTAATGGCATAATGTCATCATTGCTCGAGTAACATTGTCATTTTTTTTCTCGTCTAAACAAAGAAACATTTTATTTCACAAGTTAGTGATCTCACAGTCCATAATAACCACAGAGCCATAGCTAACCTCCATGCCCTCCTACAGACCCTAGGACTCCCGTTGACCCCCCAACTCCTACCACCCCGCTGCTGTTGGCGGACCCTGCGGGTGAGCGCTCCCCAGGGGAGGGCAGGTCGTTCACATGCCCGTCCCCGAGGATCAGGAGGAAGACTAGGGGCAGCTCTGCCACCATGCCCGCTGCGCTACGGGAAGCTGCTTCAGACAAGACTACCCGCCTTCAGCAGGAGAAACACATGCTGGCTGAGGAGGTCAAGGCCCAGAAGGTTAGAGCTAAGATGAAAGCTGTGCCAGATCTAATAAACCTCCAATATCTTAAAAAGCCATGCTTGATTTCCACCCTGCCATTATCCACTCTCTGACGTCTAGAATATGGCGTATTGATTGGTTTGATATGCCTACAAATATCTTGAAATTCAATGTATTCCTTCTCATTTGAATCTGTGCCAGACTAGATGGACTAACCTCACTATTCACCTCCCATCCTGCCCCTGGCTCTACCCTATCCTCTTCCTCCTCCCCTTCCCCCATCCAGAAGCTGGTGTGGCTTCTCCACAAGGCCCTTGAGGCGGCTCAGCTGGAGAAGCGGACCTGCACGGAGTTCCTGGCTGCCGAGTGTGAGCAGGAGCGTCTGGAGCTGTTGAGGCACCGCGAGCGCCAAGCCGCTGACCTGCAGGGTCGTCTGGAGGAACTGAAGGTCGAGGCGGAGGGTCTGAGGGCGAGCTTGGCCCAAAGGGACGCCCACGTGGCCGAGCTGAAGGAAAACGTCACCCTGATGATGGCGAAGAACAACTCCAAACAGGAGGTGAAACCCATTTTTGGGGTCTGGTCTCGTATTCACAAAGAGTCTCATAGAAGGAGTGCTGATACAGGATCAGTTTAGCCTTATCGAGCATAATGATTATGTGGACAGTGGGGACCTGATCCTGGATCAGCACTCCTACTCTGAGATGCCTTTTGAATATGGGCCCGAGTTCTATTTGGCTCCAAGTGTATACACTTCATGATATGATAATGTATGGCATCACTGCCTAATAAGATCATATTTTCTGATGTTATCCCAGGTGATCCTGAAGCTGTCAGAACAGGTGGCGGCCTGCATGACCGACCCAAGACGCACCATGTCCACCACTAATGGCCTGGAGGCCCTGACCTTCCACCAGCTGCAGGAGGACACTGAGAACCTCAAGGTTGGTTTGTGGTTGGTAGGTAGTAGCTCAGTCCAACACCAGAGATGGAATCAAGACTGAAGCCCAGCCTCGACACCAAGAACAGGAGCCTAATTTATAAATGTTGCATACTCACAAAATATGCCCCAAAACATGCGCGTGACATTTTTTTACGTAAAAGTTGGCATTTATAAAAACTGAACTTGATGTGAGAATGTGCTTATCCACCCACAAACTTTAGACCATGTCTACGCACAGTTTCCAGTGGTTGAAGTATTGCATTGCAAGAAGGCAAAGTAGCCTATTAGCCTTGTGCAAATGGGGAATATATATACTGAATGTACAAAACATGTCTTTCCGTGACATAGACTGACCAGGAGAATTCAGGTGAAAGCTATGATCCCTTATTGATGTCACTTGTTAAATCCGCTTCAGTGTAGATGACAGGGGGGAGACCGGTTAAAGAAGGATTTTTAAGCCTTGAGACAATTGAGGCCACATGGATTGTGTATATGTACCAATCCGAGGGTGAATGGGCAAGACAAAATATTTATGGGCCTAACCAGGTATGGTCGTAGGTGTCTGGCCCACCAGTTTGTGTTAAGAACTGCAACGCTGCTGGGTTTTTCATGCGCAACAGTTTCCCGTGTGTATCAAGAATGGCCCACCACCCAAAGGACATCCAGCCAACATGACACAACTCTGGGAAGTATTGGAGTCAACATGGTGACTTATTTATAACAACAACAACAAACCGGTAGCTAAATATAATAACTACATGCAATTATCTTTGCATTCTAAAATAATTAGAAAGCTATTTCTATGCATAATACATACCTCTTTTCTGACTGATGGTTTCATACGCGCGAAATAGCCTATAGGCCCACAAGTTAGGATAGCCTAGACAGTATTTAATTTATAAACATAATATATATATCACAACCATTGCAACTTTTCTGGCCATGAGTTCATATTCCCGAAGTATCCATTTAACGAATTACCATGCGCATCTCTCATTTAATTTGGCCTATTAGAGAGGCTATTATAATTTCAAGTTTTTGCTCTGCATCCAAAAGGGAGCGTGGTTTATAACATACAGGTGAACAGACAGTTGATATTTTGCATTGAAGTGTATCACTACCACTGGTACAGCCTACTGTAGTTTAGATTTTTTTTTTCAGAATGGACAATGTTTCAGTTTTTTTGCACATTTAGGTTCAGGACAAAGTAAATGCAAAACTACTATTGAATTCAAACTATATGTTTACAGGTCCACAACAATTTGCAATTGTTTTTGTGTTTCAGAAACGGTCAAATGTCAACGCAAAAGAAAACGACATTCTGCCAACACCTCCAAAGACATTTGATATTTCCTTTAGATATAACGTGTTGGTCTAATTCCAATACTTCCAAAGTATACAGCAAATAAGGGTGTTATTGTCACTCTAAAAGGTGAATGACAGGAGTTATAATGCGCGAACAGGTTTACGACAGTTCTGATTTATAACCAGAGACATGCATATGCCGTGCTCCCACGTTTAGAAATCTCAATTTTCGTACGTGGCAGTCTTCAAAAAAGATCACACGCAGATATTTAGTGTCAAATTTACGCAACAGTTATAATTGGTGTGCCAGAACATTTGAGTCTTTTGGAATAGAATCTCTATTCTCTGGTCCAAAAAAATGTAGTTGTAGTACAAATATGAATCATATTTCTTTGCTTATTTAAATGGCCTTCACCCTGTCCTTCCTCTCACTATTAATAATTCTCACACAGGATGACATTGAGGCCTACAAGATCCAGAACAAGTTCCTGAACTCTGAGATTTACCAGCTGACCAAGCTATGGCGCAACAGTTCAGAGCAGGAGAAAAGCCTTATGGTAAAGGTGGGTCTGCCTTGTGAATATGGGCGCTACTCAGTGCCAAATACATCTGCATGTGCTGTTGAAGTGGGTTGTGGTTAAGTGAAACACTGAAGGCCACTACAGTTGATTGAATTGGGACCTCTGTCTCGGTCTTAGGGTGTGCTTATTTTGTGTTGCAGTGTGCCTACCTGGAGGCCCGTAACTGTCAGATAGAGAGTCGTTACCTGGGTGTACTGAGGAAGCTGCAGGAGAGCAAAGCTCTAGAACCGGGCCAGCGGGAGGCTGTGAGGAACCTCATAGAGGACGCACTGAAAGGAGACCTGAACGACGTCCTCAAACTCAACCCTGTCAGGTAACGGGCCCTGGCTCAATACTCTGAACTGGCTTCCTTTCCTTGTCTTTTTGTCTTCTCTGCTTCACTACACTGATAGATGACAGTACCAACCTTTTTATTTATTTGTATTCTTTATTCATACAGGCGTTCCTTTAAAGATTTACAACAGTCTCTTAAGGGGGACACCTTGTTACAAGAACACATTAAATCACCAATGCAGTCCCACAATGAACAAAAATGAGATTACTATGAGATTACAATGAAGGCTTAAATCATCTAAAAACAGTGAATGAACACTAATCTCCATTCCTCAGGGAGCACGATGAGTACGGCTTCAAGATCATCCCGGACTATGAGGTGGAGGACATGAAGCTGCTGGCCAAGATCCAGGCCCTGGAGATCCGCTCCCACAACCTGCTGAGGCAGGAGGCCGGGGTCAAACCCTTGTTGGACCGCTGGGCTCAGTACCTGGGTGGCCGCCCGGCCGATGACCTCTGCCCCTCCCCGGAGCTCAAATCCCTGCTGCGGTGTGGCGTGCCACGGGAGTACCGCCCACGGGTGTGGCGCTGGGTGGTAAGGGCACGCACACGCTCTCTGAGGGAGCGCCACCCGGATCGCTATGAGCAGGTGGGTGCTAGTGGATCAGGCTAGTTCACTTCCTTACAATGCATCTCTCAATTTCAGAATCTTTCTCCATCTGCCCGTCAGTCTCTCCATCCATCTATCTACATGAAATCCATCCATTACTGTTTCAGCTGTGCCAGAAGAGCCTTACGTCACCCCACCAAGCCTCCAGACAGATCCAGTTGGACCTACACCGCACACTCACCACCAATCAGCGCTTTTCCTCGCCCTCCAGCCCCACTCTGCAGCAGCTCCAACGAATTCTGCTAGCTTTCTCCTGGCAAAATCCCACCATCGGTTACTGCCAGGGCCTCAACAGGTACTTAAGACTCCCTATATCAGTCAGCAGTGTGCTCAATAAATCTTACATCTAGAGAAATACTGCCACCTAATGTACAAAGCTGTAAACTGATATAAAGTGCAGACTCCAAAATCATGTAAAATCAAATTTTATTTGTCACATGTGCCCGAATACAACAGGTGTAGACCTTTCAGTGAAATGCTTACTTAAATTATTTGTTAAGGACTTTTAAGAAGTTAAGTAAAAAAATTGAAAATAAAAGTAACAAATAATTAAACCACAGCAGTAAAATAACAGTAGCGAGGCTATATACAGGGGATACCGGTTAGTCAAGGTAATTGAGGTAATATGTACATGTAGGTCGAGTTAAAGTGACTATGCGTACATAAATGGAGAATAGTAGCAGCGTTAAGGGGGGGGGGGGGTGAAAACAGTCTGGGTAGCCCTTTAATTAGCTGTTCAGGAGTCTTATGGCTTGGGGGTAGAAGCTACTAAAAGCCTTTTGGACCTAGACTTGGCGCTCCGGTACTGCTTGCCGTGCAGTGGCAGAGAGAACAGTCTGACTAGGGTGGCTGGAGTCTTTGACAATTTTTAGGACCTTCCTCTGACACCACCTGGTATAGAGGTCCGGGAAGCTTGGCTCCAGTGATGTAGTGGGCCGTTCGCACTACCCTCTGTAGTTCCTTTGCGGTCGGAGGCCGAGCAGTTGCCATACCAGGCAGTGATGCAACCAGTCAGGATGCTACGAACTCAATCAACACAATCTTCTCAATTTAGGGAAGCCTGATTTTATAACAATTTATAACAATATAACATAATTTATAATTATTTATAAAAAAAAATGTTTGTGAAAATCTATGATTAGTCTAAAAACGTGCATTTTCCTAGATCTGGCTATTCAGACTAGGCTGTAGATATACCATACAAGCTTTCAGACTTCAAAACAATCTTGACAGAATATCCGAGGGCAATTATGATATTGGCCTGTCACTCCCCTTTCAGGCTGGCAGCCATAGCTCTCCTGGTGCTGGAGAGTGAGGAGGATGCCTTCTGGTGTCTAGTAGCTGTGGTGGAGACCATTATGCCTCAGGACTACTACACCAAAACACTCATAGCCTCGCAGGTAATGATCTGGCTCGAAGGAGCAAAATATGTGATTTTAAACAACTGTATAGATGTGTAAAATAATTGTCTATAGTTCTCTGTAATACAAATATGGGAAGTGGTGCTTTTAGTGGGATTTAATCAGTTTTAGTTCTGCATCTGTTCCATAACATGGAACTGAAACTTTTAAATTGCGCATACATTTCATGAACAACGTAATGAATTCAACAACATTGCTCATGTCATGCCAATATCTGCTGATGTGACTCAATATGACATGGTGTATGGGTGGATGTTGCAGGTGGACCAGCGTGTGCTGAAGGACTTCATGGCGGAGAAAATGCCCCGACTGACAGCCCACTTCGAGGAGCATAGTGTGGACGTGTCCCTCATCACCTTCAGCTGGTTCCTGGTGGTGTTCGTTGAGAGCCTGCCCAGCGACATCCTCCTGCGGGTGTGGGACGCCTTCCTCTACGAGGGCACCAAGGTACCACGCTTAAGTGAGACTAGCGCCTGGGCCGAAAGGAAATTCTAGCTCATGGTTATTCAAATGTGGGTTCTGTCTGCAGTATGACTGGTTGTTAACTGATTGACAAAATGATATTGATTGTCCAGAATGTACCCACCTGGTGTTACATGTTTTGTTGTTGCGGCAGTTCTAATGTAAACGTACATGCATGGTTTTGATCCAGGTGATATTTCGGTATGCCCTGGCTCTGTTCAAGTACAAAGAGGAGGACATCTTGAACATCCATGACAACGTGGAGATCTACCAATACCTGCGCTTCTTCACCAAGACCATCTCTGACGGCAGGTGAGAGGTCATTAAAGATCATCCAAGTTCAAACTATGGAGGCTGTGTTCTGAAAAAGCCACTATATTAGATGTTTCTCTAGTGGGATAGGAACCACTATAGTAGAGGTCTTAAACTCCTGGAGGGCTGGCGTGTATGTTTTTGTTACAGCCCAGTACACCTGATTCACCACATTTAGCTTGTCCTTTTGTATCATGTTTTTTTGTTGTATTATTTGTATGGTTTGTGCTTTTTGCCCTGTACCTACTGAGCCCATTATTTTTCTGCTGCTCTGTTTAGGCAGAGTGTTGCTGGCAGAGCAGACGGAATAGCTATTTGCTGTAGGCCGAGATGGATGCTCTCACCATATAAGTCAGATAGCTCAGTTGTCTCAGCTATGGGCTCAACACATGGGAGAAAACGAGGCTATACAGCCAGAGGAGTGCATTGAGGGCAGTATTCACAGCAGTCTCATATCTCCAAAAAAGAGCAGATATGATTATCTCTGTCCAATGCATGCAAGTAAAACGTGTGAGAGGGTGAAGTCTGGTGTTAGGGCCATTCAGCTTATGGAGTATTTTGTGTCTACGCTGCTTACATAGAGTTCAATTCTGTGGTTTCTTTGTATGGAAATAAGCAGGCTGAGTAATCTTGGGCTTGTGTCTGTCTCCTGCCTCACTTTACTCTGTTCCAACAGGAAACTGACCAACATAGCCTTCGGCGACATGAACCCGTTCCCCATGAAGCTGTTGAAGAACCGGCGTGTGCTGCATCTGGAGCGCCTGCAGGGGGAGCTCAGAGAGCTGGAGGCCCAGCAGAGGGAGTTTGTCACAGAGAGTGCAGAGCGTAAGGACAAGGACCTGGACACTATACTTGTCAGCGAGGACGATGAGGACCTGTAGAGATTCTGGACAGAGGGATGGATTCTGTGGAACTAATGGCTCTAATGGTTTTGGAGTTCTAGACTATATAGCCATCTGATTAAGAATGGCCCTGCCGGTACAGATATGACCCACCCAAAGCTTTGGTCCAAGACCTATTTTTTACTGTATGTTATGGTCAAGAACACTACCTGACCAACCTCATTCTCTCTAGATCATATAATAGTGTACATGCACTGCCATAGGAATTAATGCAAAATACACAATGTACACATTTGCGCACTTAATTTAACTACAGTATGTATTTCAATGAGCATATGTCACAGATTTTTATTTGACATGTTTCACTCGTTTGCCAAAAGGCACACTCCAGATTTTGGGTTGCAGCATATTTTGTCCAAATGCAGGATACTTGTGTGTTACTGTTTTGCATTTAGTTTACTTTTCCTGTCATTTGTGTATCATAACAAGATGTCGACTTTATGTATAATGTACAACTACGACAGTCAATGACAAGTTTACTTTCTCCAATTTATTACCTTGGGAAAAAAAATGAATATACATAAGAAATATAAAAAACAAAACATTGCCCAATGTTAAACAACCTTACTGCAGACATTTCTAAAAGCTACTGTTACACCAGTTAAACTGATGTTGCCTATCCAGAACAGTATCTCTCATTCCTGTGTGACAAGAATAGACGTGCAGTTTGTTTCCAAGAACGAAGAAGTCGACTAACATCTCGAAAAACAGTGGCTTTGTTGCTGAGTAAAGCTATTGTTCTATCTGTTAAGTCACGTGGAGCTAATGCCGTATTATTCACACCCTACAAAGATGGCCCGCCCCCTGAGGAGCGAGGGGAAAAACAGACGGAAAACATGCACGTCATCTATGGTCCAACATTTTGAGTATAGGTACTGGCTCTTACAATACTGGCTCTTACAATACTGGCTCTTCCTTCTCGGTAATAGGGTATTCTGTCCGCGCTAATAGAAGCTGACAAATCAGGCCTTGCGTCTCAGCTAATCGCAGAGCAGTTTGCTTTACTGTCGTGTAAAAAATAAATAAACCAGAACACCGTCTGTGTGGTTCAGTGTCTGATTTTTCCCGTTGTGCATCAACTGGTAACGTTAAGAGTTTGGCAAACAGAACGGTGTGGGTTATGACTGGTTGTGTTCAATGTACAAATCGGACAAGGCTAAGTGAAACAGTCCCTCGGTCAAAGTCTTCATCTTCTATGATGGACACATAGTCGTATGAAAAGGTTTGGGCACCCCTCTGAGGCTGCATAATAATTTACTCTTATCACAGAAAATAATCAGTGGCATGCCATTCATTTTCTGGGGTAATGTCCAGACAAAGATTTTTAGTGTAGCAATATTAAGTTATGAAATTAAATCAGATGTGAAAAATAGGCTATGCAAAAATGTGGGCACCCTTGTCATTCTGTTGATTTGAATACCTGTAACTACTTAGCACTGATTAATTGGAACACACAATTGGTTTGGTGAGCTCATTAAGCCTTGAACTTCATAGACAAGTGCATCCAATCATGAGAAAAGGTATTTAAGGTGGCCAATTGCAAGTTGTTCTCTTTGACTCTCCTCTGAAGAGTGGCAACATGGGGGCCTCAAAACAACTCTCAAATGACCTAAAAACAAAGATTTTTCAACATTATGGTTGAGGAAGGCTACAAAAAGCTATTGCAGAGATTTAAGCTGTTAGTGTCCACTGTGAGGAACATAGTGAGGAAATGGAAGACCACAGGCACAGTTCTTGTTAAGGCCAGAAGTGGCAGGCCAAGTAAAATATCGGAGAGGCAATGGCAAAGGATGGTGAGAACGGTCAAAAACAGCCCACAGACCACCTCCAAATACCTACAACATCATCTTGCTGCAGATGGTGTCACTGCATCGTTCAACAATTCAGCGCACTTTGCACAAGGAGAAGCTGTATGGGAGAGTGATGCGGAAGAAGCCTTTTCTACACACGCCACAAACAGAGTCGCGTGAGGCATGCAAACGCACATTTGGACAAGCCAGCTTCATTTTGGAATAAGTTGCTGTGGACTGATGAAACAAAGATTGAGTTATTTGGTCATAACAAGGGACGTTGTGCATGGCGGCAAAAGAACATAGCGTTCCAAGAAAAACACTTGCTACCCACAGTAAAATATGGAGGTTCCATCATGCTGTGGGCCTGTGTGGCCAGTGCCGGTACTGGGAATCTTGTTAAAGTTGAGGGTCGCATGGATTCCACTCAATATCAGCAGATTCTTGGGAATAATGTTGAAAAATCAGTGACAGAGTTGAAGTTACGCCGGGGCTGGATATTTCAAGACAACGACCCAAAACACTGCTCAAAATCTACACAGGCATTTATGCAGAGGAACAAGTTCAATGTTCTGGAATGGCCATCCCAGACCTGAATATCATTGAGAATCTGTGGGATGATTTGAAGCGGAGTGTCCATGCTCGGCAACCATCAAACCTAACTGGAGATGTTTTGTAAGGAGGAATGGTCCAAAATACCTTCATCCAGAATCCAGACACTCAGAGGCTATGGGAAGCGTCTAGAGGCTGTTACTTTAGCAAAAGGAGGCTCTATTAAATATTGATATGATATGTCTATTGGGGTGCCCAAATTTATGCACCGGTCTAATTTTGTTTATATGCATATTGCACATTTTCTGTTAATCCAATAAACCTCATTTTACTACTGAAATATTACTGTATCCATCAGTTATTTGATAGATCAAAATGAAACTACTGACCCAAACACCCCATTATTTATAAATGGAAATCATGGAAATTGTCAGGGGTACCCAAACTCTTTCATACGAATGTACTCATGAATGACATGTCGTTTTCAGAGAAATGCTGTTTAGTTATCAGTCTGTCCTGTGCCTTAAGTGGATTCCTTGATTGCACTGGGCAGGTTCTCTCACTTGGGGAATGTTCCATCCTCTGAAACATTTTAAAAAACATCTCTACATTGTACTGACTGACAGCTAGTCATTCAACTATAAATATTTTACAGATACTTTAAATTGATCAGTGTTTAAATGAATACCATCTTAGTGCAATTCTTAACATGCTTTGCGCAATGGGGTTCTGCGGCAATGTTAATTCGGCTTGACCATTTTTTTTCTAAATACATGCTCTTTAATATTTCATAGGTACATCAGTGTACGGTCTAGTAGTGTATTCCCGGAGAAAAGCGCACCAACAGACTTGTTTTCCTGTTTTGAAACATTAACAATGGTGTTGTGAAGGATGGCTGGTGCTTGTCATTCTCTCACACGAGAAGCTGAAAATGAAAAGGTTATCATGTGAACAGTCACAGCCATCTCTCCCTTCAACATATCCGCCAGGGTCACGTCACAATATCAGAATACTATTCAGTCTTATCAACACAAACTCTCGATACAAAATAACTGCATAAATCATGTGCAATTCATACCATTCTGAAACCCTTCACAAATGCTCTTTTTGTTTTTCTCACCTAGATAAATAAAAGAAAAAAGGGGGGGGTCAAAGTTGTTCTTCAGTCGCTCCAATGGATTCAGTACTCTGGGTATCAAATACAAATCTACTGCAGAGAGAAGAGGGGACTTAAGGCTTACAGCACTTCTACCACCCCACCCCCAAGTTAAACTGAGGAGTCCCGTCATTAACCAATAAGATGGGGGGGCACAGCCTATGGAACCGGTTAAGGCAAAGTGAGAGTGTGTCCACCCCCCCCCCCCCCACCACCCACCCAACATCAGATGATCGCTCTCTGCCAGGAACCTTCGTCTTTAAAAGCTGTAGTGCAAGTAGGAAGACATTTTTATAGCGGTAAATACTACATGGTGTTGCGTTATTGCTCGAGGACTGCAAAGTCTGAGTTCACTTCCTACTGAGACTTCAGTGGAAGAGGACTCGTTACAACTCACCTGATTAGGTCAAATGTACATTGTCCATCAATCCCAACAATGACTGACTGGTTTGATAGAGGAACCAAGTGAGTCAAACTAGGGGACAATTGGTTGAGTAAGAAAAGCAACAGCCTTTGCAGCCCTCTGGATATTTCTCTGTAAATGTCATGCCCAGTTCATAATGAACTCTTAGTCCCTACCCCTAAACTTCATGGTCCCTTGTAGATCTAAGTGCCCAGGTGTAGTGGGGGGGGGGGTAGACTTGCAAATCGCAGTAACTTTGTCTCTGTGTCCCTCCAAACCATGGGAACTACAAGTTGTCTTCCTCCTGCTGTAACACAGTTGTATGATCACATCCTCTGTTTCTGCACATCCCAAAAATCACACTGCAAGATGCAAAAAGAATCCCCTACACTCACTGGTAAAAAAATACATCTTTCAAAACAAAATAACACTCTTCCATGATGCAGATTGAATTCAAATGCAAACGTGAGTCTAACGTACTTAAGTTTCAGTGGTTGATTAAAAACACATCTAAGTGCTATCATTGCATGATGAATAAGTATCACGCTGATCGAGAAGTCCAACCAAAAGGCAAACTTGTTATGCAAAACGTTGACAACCCAGTGATTCAATACATTTTAGTACTGTGTTTGACTAGATGGCAATTCTTTGTCTTATAAAAAAGGATATCACTACGAAAAATGCATCAGCCTTTTAAAATATGCAGCGCTTCAATATAAAGTGCTTCATTACATTGTTATATATTTTTTTACAGTTTCTTATTAAAATATTGTATCCCTGGAGTGAAACCATAGTAAACATGTTACACATTGGTAAAAATAAACATTTTGGAATGTCTTTAAAAAAAAGTCCCTTTAGGTGATTTTGGTCAAGCTGAACTTGTTCCTGGAGCCTGGAAAGCAAAGTTATTCAAGTCTTATTACTCCATTCACAGCATCACATGCAGTCATTGAAAAAAGTACTTCCATGGTAAAATAATGAATGGGTGGGAAAAGGGCTAGATTTTTAAAAAAGCTTGGAAATGTATGGATGAGAAAATGGTATGGAAAACAAAATGGAAGCCATGCAGTGGAGTGGTGATGTTAAGATCCATCTTGTGACCTGAAAGCTGAGGGACACTCAGAGGAGGGCTGAGGGATATGCCTGTATATCCTTGGGCCAAAGCTGACTTGCTTGCGGTTATCAACAATGATTGTACATTATGACTAATACACATAGCTTATTATTTTCAAACTACTGAGGGAGATACTTCTACCTCTTAACTACAAAATTACAAGAATAACTTTACCCATAATGCTCTGAGTATCTAGGAGATAAGAAAAGGCCAAATCTACAAGTAAACAGATAGTTGCCAACTTCAGTAGCGCCTAACGGTGCTTTAAATAATTCCAGCAGTAAATGGAAATCCAGCAGCACCGTACAATAGACAGGCAAAAAAAAGTCCTATATCCATCTTCCCATTGGTCCCTTTTTAGCAATGCATCAGCAGTCTGGCGTTGTTGTTTCTCACTGCTGTTTACTTTAGGGGGGGGGGGGGTGGACTGTTCATGGCATACTGTTTCTTTGTGTTCATCCCCCCACCATCTTTCTAAGCTGACAGAAGAGCTACCAGACATGCCCCTATTTACCAAAAAGCACCATGGTGTAAAGGCACAAAAAAAACAACTAATTTACACTTCAGGTTAAAGATGGCCAGGAGATGACAGGCAAGCAAAACAAAAAACAGTAAAAAAAAAAAAAAGAGGGATGGAATAGTTTGAGAAGAGTTATTAGAGATGAGGGTGAGCAAGATGCTGTTGTGGTAAGTTCGTTAGCATGCTTTAGCTAGCATGCGAAGACAACGATCTAGATGGCGACGGCGTCTGTGCCTTTGGTTGTGGCTGAGGCACGACGACGGGGGAGGGTTTCTGGAGCAGCATGGCGAAGAGCACGAGTGTGGAGGTGGGCAGGTAGACGCAGAAGAAGAGGACCACGTCCTCGGTCAGGCAGAGGATCAAGGAGACCATGGTACACTGCTCCCCCAGGGCCCAGTCCACCAGCACCCCTACCAGGAGGTAGTACACATGGAACTCCTGCAGCTCCTCCCACTCTCCCCCGCCTCCGTCCAAGCCCCAGCCCACCTCAGTGTCACCGCCCTCTCCACTGTCACTCACCATGGGCTTCATCTCCGGCCCCTCCACCGACACCGCTTCAGTGGGGCGGCTCCGCCCTCGCTCCACCACCCGTTCCAACTTCCTGCTGTTTTCCACGAACTCCTGCAGGAAGAGATGGAAAGGAGTGTCATACCATGTGCTGAAACGCACCAGTGTCGGTTAATATACACTTAATATATCATGTGAATGGTCCCGTCTGGCTCAGTTGGTAGAGCATGGCACCTGCAACTCCAGGGTTGTGGGTTCGATTCCCATTGGGTACCAGTATGAAAGAAAAAATATAAAACTGTATGCACTCACTATTGTAAGTCTGCTAAAATGAAAACAATGTAAATGAATGCATTACCTTCATCATTAAACCACAGAATCCTTAGCTTAAGTGTAGAAAAACAAAAACCTAGACTGAACAAAATTTAAACGGAACATGTAATGTTGGTCATATATTTCATGAGCTGAAATAAAAGATTCCAGAAATGTTCCATATGTACAAAAATGGTATTTCTCTTCAATTATGTGTACAAATCTGTTTACAACCCTGTTAGTGAGCATTTCTCCTATGCCAAGATAATCCATCCACCTGACAGATGTGGCTTATCAAGAAGCTGATTAAAGAGCATAATCATTACACAGGTGCACCTTGTGCTGGGGACAATAAAGGGCCACTAAAATGTGCAGCTTTGTCACAACACAATGACACAGATGTCTCAAGTTGAGGGAGCGTGATATGCCACACCTGTCAGGTGGATGGATTACCTTGGCAAAGGAGAAATGCTCACTAACAGGGATGTAAACGAATTAGTGCACAAACTTTGAGCTAAATAAGCTTTTTGTGCATATGGAACATTTCAGGGATCTTTTATTTCAGCTCATGAAACATGGGACCAACACTTTACATGTTGCGTTTATATTTTTGTCCAGTATAGATACACATATAATTTCCCATTTCAACAAAATCCCACCAGTATACCATATCTTCACGTAGATTACCATCAGGGCTTTGTCCATGTAGAACTCCTTGCCCGGTGTACCGTCGTTGTATTTGGTGTCAATGGCGAAGCAGAGGAAGAGTACGTCCACCACGATCTCGAAGATGGACAGGAAGCAGTGGGCCACCAGGAAGGCAAAGAGGCAGACAATGATGAGAGGGAGGACCCACTCTGCGTAGTCCCGCTTGTAGTTCAGCAGCAGTACGCCGGCGAACGCTGTGGAAGTTACGATCAGGATCTGACCACGCACACACACAAACACACACTCAGGGTCAAAGGGTCAAAGTTTTACTCCTCAAATTCAGGCAATTGAACAGTCAACACCACAAGAGGTTGGTGGCTCCTTAATTGGGGAGGACGGGCCCGTGTTAATGGCAGGAATGGAATTAGTGTAATGGTATCAAATACATGGTTTCCAGGTGTTTGATGCCATTCCGTTTACTCTGTTCTGGCCATTATTATGAGCCATTCTCCCCTCAGCAGCCTCTTGTGAGTCCACGCAATCAGGCCCACACTCAATGTAACGGCTGCCCTTAACCACAGATCCAGGAACAGATTACCCTACCGCCATCCTAACCTTAATCATCAAGGGGTTGAAAAGTAGATCTGATCCTGTAACAGTGAATAGGGACTACTCTGAAGCCCTCAAGTATCCCAGCTGCCCCCCTCACCTTGCCCAGGAAGAGAACAAAGTCTCCCACGGCGTTGATGGCGGCCACCCTCAGAGCGTTCTCTACCAGAATCACAAAGGCGTCGCGCGCCGACGTACAGAAACTGGTGCTGTTGATGGCTGTCGCCGCGTACGCATTCTAAAGACAGAGAGAGAGGAGAGACTGTAGTCACTAAACAGACCAGCAGGACACAAACCAACTTACACCTGTTATCTATCCTTTATTTATATAAAACAAATATCCAATTAGGGGGAAGGAAAGCACTCCTACCTGATTCAAATAGTTGAGGCACTTCTCCAAACACCACAGACAGCAGATACAGGTCTTCAACATGCAGCGAGCAAATGCATTTTCCTGTGTGAGAGAGAGATGGGGAAAGGTATCAGATGCACTATTCAAAAATAGATACAATAGTTTTCAAAAGTGTTCCATACAGAGCTCCAGAACATAGTGTTCTCACATCTCTATGCTAAACCAAAAGATAGTGGAAACTGAAAGCAGCAGGCAGTCAGATTGCTGTCGGCCTTCCCAACTGAACTGTAGTCCTACAGTTCAGGGCATTAGTCAGGTGAAGTTACCTCCACTCTCAGAACTCTGGAGAGCTAATGCCAATTTATCCCTTCAATTCATTATGCTGCAAGGTGTCTCTCCATAGATCAAGTCAAGCAGCAACACTTGGGACGTGACAACAAACAGTAGGTTAAGGACAACAGACACTAACTCACATTACCCTCCAAGGAGAATAAAGAAACATACCTGTAAAGAAAATGACATAATAATATAGTAACATGGTTTACCAGATGTTTATCCAAAATGAGTTAGTTCAAATATATAGTCATTATATGTCCCATTTATTAACCAAACCAACACCTCTAATGTTACCAGCACTGTGTCAAACTCAAACAGCCATCTGAACATACATCCTCTCTCCTCTTAAAACTGTCCTAAACAGAGCAACAGAAGATGGCAGGTGTCATGTCACAACAATGTTGGCATTGACAGCAATGTAAGATCTACTGGCGACAAGTGAACAAGCTAGCCTTGATTAGCTTGTACAGCACATCACTGTATGTACCATGCAGTATTTTATTATTCGCCATACAATGAATGTCAGAGAGAGAGAAGTTAGTCAACAGGGTGCTTTACCTTGCCCTTGAGCTGGTTGTGGACGTACATGAGCATTAGGCGTGGGATCTTGACCAGGGTGATAATGAAGGATCCCTTGGCCACCGTGCCCAGGTGGTACCTCATCAGTCTCAGCACTGACGACAGGATGGGGGTGACTGGCAGCCTGGTCTTGTCCCTGAGACAGAGGAAAGGATAGAGGGGAATAGAATGGAGGCCAAATAAATGAAGAGACCGAGAAGTTTAAATTGACATTCTTGTTCTTCTCTCTGGAATTCCCATAAATTCCTCGACTTTTGTTTTAGCAGAACACACTTCTGTGACAGACAATAAAATTGAATGTTATTACTAATCTTATAGCCGATATCCTTTAGAATAAACATTTCAAATCAAATTGTATGTCACATGCGCCGAATACAACAGGTGTAGAACTTAGTGAAATGCTTTACTTAAAAGCCCTTTACCAACAATGCTTTAAGAAGTTAAGAAAAAATAAGTGTTAAGTAAAAAAATAGAAAATAAAAGGTAACAAATAATTAAACAGCAACAGTAAAACCAGTACAGAGTCAATGTGGGGGGGCACCAGTTAGTCGAGGTAATATGTACATGTAGGTAGAGTTGGTACATAAACAAATCATGAAAATATAATTTCAGAGTCAGACCTTGTGTAGTAGTACGTGACCACAGCCCCAGCGACAGTCATCTGCTGGCAGGCCAGGATGAACTCACTGATCCAGATGAGGCCCACAGCGTGGTACCACGTCATGTACTGCAGAGGCCCAGTCAGACGGAACTCTGTCAGACCTGTTTCCTCGTTCTGGACCGGGTTCCCTGAGGTGGACATCTCAGTCTCAGTCTAGTGGTCGGGACTAGTTTGGACAAGTTCCTGAATAAGGCCAATACAGTAAACTGAACTAAACCGTACTAGTGCGGTGTCCTGTTGTGTTGGAATTCATCACTTACCATTTGTAAAGATTCTCTCTCTCACTCACTTTTGCTTCCAGTGCCAGGCCCCAGTACATCCAGAAGAGGAGAACCATTGCCCCACTCCCTCCTCCCTCCCTCTCTACCCCTCTCCCACTCCCTCCCTCACCGGTGGTCCCGAGAAAGATCAACACCAGGCCCCAGTACATCCAGAAGAGGAGAACCATTGCCCCGATCCATCCTCCACCCTCCCTCCCTCCCTCTCTACCCCTCTTCCTCTCCCTACCTCACCGGTGGTCCCGAGAAAGAGCAACACCAGGCCCCAGTACATCCAGAAGAGGAGAACCCTTGCCCCGCTCCCTCCTCCACCCTCCCTCCCTCTCGCACTCCCTCCCTCACCGGTGGTCCCGAGAAAGAGCAACACCAGGCCCCAGTACATCCAGAAGAGGAGAACCCTTGCCCCGCTCCCTCCTCCACCCTCCCTCCCTCTCCCACTCCCTCCCTCCCTCACCGGTGGTCCCGAGAAAGAGCAGCACCAGCCCCCAGTACATCCAGAAGAGGAGCAGGGCCAGGAAGGTGCAGAAGGGCTGCAGGGTGAGCAACGGCAGGTGGATGAACACCTTGCCGGCCACGTGGAACAGGGCGATGGTCAGGGCCACTCGTTTCCTCATGAACAGCATCAGCAGGAGAAGGATCACCTGGGGGGATCACACAGAAAGAGAGAGAAGGGTATAGGAAGAGAGGGATGAGAGAGAGCGAGAGAAATTGGGATCAATAAGGAGGGAGAGGGATATAAATGAGTGAAGAAGAGAACAACAGGTCAAGAGAAGGTGGAAGGGACATAGGAAGACAAGGGGTAATAGAGAATGATGAAACAAATGGAAGATGGCCAACAGGAGTGGGAGAGAGTGAGAGGAAGGTTAAAAAGAGAAGGGGGGGGGTAAAAAAGTAGGGAGGTGCCAGGAGTCAAGAGATTTCAAAGCAGCGCCAGGCATTCAATTTGAAATGTCACACACACTCCACCCACAATTTACAAGGCTTGGTTGCCCAGTCTCCCTTTCATTCCAAACACTAACTGTACTCACTGTGAATACGGTGGCAGCGATGGCATACACCAGAAGCACCTGGGCATTGTCCCTTGTCATCTCTGCTTCCTCCTTAGCATCTTTCGTCTCCGTAGTCTCTGCAGTCTCTTTAGAAAAGGTCTTGTTGGCAGTTAACCGGTGGTCTATGTACAGCCACCACAGAATGCTTGTGCCCGCTACAGAAAAACGGAGACACTTTCTATGATAGATTGAACACCTGCAAAGAGGACTGTCCCAAAAATTATCATAGAATGACTGTTAGGTGCAAAACTATGGCACGGTTTTCAGTTGTTATTTTGATTGATAAAAGCACTGCACAGGAAGTAAGGCCAGGAGACAGGTAAATGAGCTCACCCAGGGAGCCCAGGACCACCATGGCAGTGAGGATCCAGACCAGCACAGCAGAGATGTAGCGGATGATCAGCATTAGGATCATGGAAAGCACTGTAGCACAACACAGATCTAGGATCAGCTAACCCTGCCCTCGGGCCTCAACCCTAACCTCAACCATTTGGAATCAAAACCAAAACTGACCACGAATCAGAACTCAAGAGAACCAGTTCACCATGTGAAGATAGAGGATCAGCTAACCATATTCAAACCCTTTCCTTCCCCACCTTGACACAGCAGAACCTTGTCTTACTCTAACCCACATGTACTCTGAGCATTAACTCCCAAATGTACAAGTTCATATGGCTCCCATGTTATGCCCTTTACCTGAAAGCTTCCTTCCTCTCATTCCAAAGAGTGCAGTCTCAGGGGGGACTCAAAGATGTGATGACTTTGCTGTATTTTCACCGAGCACTGTGTTTCTCCGCCGTTGATGTCTGACCTAAAGTAACTGCGTATGTACTGACACTACATACTGATATGGAGAAATCAGCAGAATGCACTAGAGCAGGACAGATGTTCCCTATGCAGGTCTATTCTTTACTGGCTCACATTAGGGAAGGCTCAGAGACTAGTGGGCCCCAGAAATACAATGAAGATTTCGTCATTCACTCTCACAAGACCAATCCCTCCCACTGAGTTCAGAGACTAAGGCCCTGTCCAGAAACAACCCATTAGCCTCTTCCCCTGGCTCTTCATGTAGATCTGAAACAATTGGATAGGCATGGTAGTAGTTCCACCTTGTTCCCCAATGGGTGCAAATTTGGCCATATTGCTTATTTCTATCCAGCATCCCCGAGATACTGCTGATAACAAGCATGAGATCATCACCTAGCGCCAGCAGACAGAGGCCCACGATGATCTCCTTGCTGGCAATCACGCCACCGATCAACCTGTGCAACACGCTGTTGTCACTCACAAACGTCACCACAGCCTCTGCAAACTTGGCATAGCAGGAGATGTCCACCGGTGTGCAGCGGTTGAACACCGGGAGAGATTTGCTGTGGGATGGAACGAAGTAGAGGTCAAACGTCAGTGATCACATGACCTGGGAGGTTCTCTAAAACATGACCGGTTTGAATACTTAAGAAAGGGGGGTACATATATTTTTTTTTTGAGGTAATATCTAATCTATATGACTGGTGAAGTAAAAGTCCTGAATGAAAATAAGCAATCTAAGCCTATTGAAATGCAGCCCTAATGTTAGGCCTTCCTACCTTGGTGGAACTGGAAGTTTGGGACATTTGTCAAACCTCTCTGGAAGGCTGGGGTATTTGTGACCGGCTAGTTCGTATGAACACAGCTCCGACCCTGAGTGAAATACAAAGATATTGAACACAGGAAAGTGAAACCATAAACATACCTAGGAACATAAGGACAATTGAATTTAAAATCAGTCTCCCCAGAAGTGATCAGTTATTGCTCAATATGTTGTCTAAACCAACATATGCTGATCTATATTTCATCCTTTTCCCTTCATGCAACTGAGTACGTTACACAATCTTGTTCTTAACTCTGTTACGCGTACTGCCACAGGAATTCAGAATCAGAACACAAGACCTCTGGAGAAGGCAAAGTTACATAACCCCAGCCCAGTCTATCATGGGGCATACATGGAGTGCGTGTGTCACAATAAGTATATACAGTGCTGACAGGAGACACGCAAGCCTGGCTGAAGGACGGGCTAGGATAGCACAAACAACAGTACCCATACAGCAAGGGGTGGCATTGGCCTTAATGGTGCCTTTGTTCATCTAGTTCGCTCTCCACATGTGCCAAGGTGCCTGGTGTGCCAGAGTGTGTGTTGAATGAAAGGACAGTATTAAGGGAAGATGGCACGCGGGATCACGGTCATGTCAGTGTTTGTAGAAAGGGTTTGTCGTTCCAAAGGATGGCAGTGATTCACTGTCAATGACGTGATGGATGGCTGCTGGAACGATGACCTAGTAGCCTTCTGTTTATGGGAGTGGGGGGGTGAGAAACAACTGCTCCTCATAGCACTCTTTTCTAACGGAACAATCTTTCTATTTTTTTTTTTTTAACGCCGCCGCTCATCTAAAAATTTGTGGTGATGAGTTGTTTTTTTTCTTCATGGATATGATGTGATGTGAGATTGTGATGAATAAAATGCAAGCGCTTCCTTTCAAAACAATTCACAACACGACCAATCGTCAAACAGATTTTCTAATCAATAACTTGTATGTGCTGGGGTCCACAGCATTATCAGTAGAGAGTTACTGAGAGGAATAGAGAATCCGTCAATGATTCAATATGCTGTCAGTGTTATGCTTTTGTGTGCTTTGATGGCAGAAAAGCATATAGCTGACAGCAGTGGCGACCTGTCATTCAGGGCGTAAAAAAATAAATAAATATATACACACACACACGTTCAAAAGTTTGGAGTCACTTAGAAATAACTTTGTTTTTGAAAGAAAAGCACATTGTCCATTAAAATATCAAATTCATCAGAAATACAGTGTAGACATGGTTAATGTTGTAAATGACTATTGTAGCTGGAAACAGCTGAATTTTTAAATGAAATATCAACATAGGCGTACAGAGGCCCATTATCAGCAACCATCACTCCTGCGTTCCAATGGCATGTTGTGTTAGCTAATCCAAGTTTATCATTTTAAAAGGCTAATTGATCATTAGAAAACCTGTTGGCAATTATGTTAGCACAGCTGAAAACTGTTGTCCTGATTAAATAAGCAATAAAACTGGTTTCTTTAGACGAGTTGAGTATCTGGAGCATCAGCATTTGTGGGTTCGATTACAGACTCAAAATGGCCAGAAACAAAGACCTTTCTTCTGAAATTCGTCAGTCTACTCTTGTTCTGAGAAATGAAGGCTATTCCAATGCGAGAAATTGCCAAAGAAGCTGAAGATCTCGTCCAACGCTGTGTACTACTCCCGTCACAGAACAGAGCAAACTGGCACTAAGCAAAATAGAAAGAGTGGGAGGCCCCCGTGCACAGCTGAGCAAGAAGACAAGTACATTAGAGTGTCTAGTTTGATAAACAGATGCCTCACAAGTTCTCAAAAATGGCAGCTTCATTAAATAGTACCCACAAAACACCAGTCTCAACGTCTACAGTGAAGAGGTGACTCCGGGATGCTGGCCTTCTAGGCAGAGTTCCTCTGTCCAATGTCTGTTCTTTTGCCCATCTTAATGTCTTTTATTTTTATTGGCCAGTCAGATATTACTTTTCTTTGCAACTGCCTAGAAGGCCAGCATCCTGGCAATCCTTTTTGTCCTAGACTTGGTACTCCAGTACCGCTTGCCATGCGGTAGTAGAGAAAACAGTCAGACAATTTTTACTGACTTCCTCAGACACAGCCTGATGTAGAGGTCCTGGATGGCAGGCAACTTAGCCCCAGTGATGTACTGGTGATGATGTACTACTACCCTCTGTAGTGCCTTGCGGTCGGAGGCCGAGCCATTGCTGTACCAGGCAGTGATGCAACCAGTCATGCTCTCGATGTTGCAGCTGTAGAACCTTTTGAGGAGATTTGACCCATGCCAATTTTCTTTTGTTTCCTGAGGGAGAATATGCTTTGTCTTGCCCTCTTCACGACCGTCTTGGTGTGTTTGGACCATTCTAGTTTGTTGATGATGTGGACACCAAGGAATTTGAAGCTCTCAACCTGCTCCACTACAGCCCCGTCGATGAGAATGGGGGAGTGCTCGGTCCTCCTTTTCCTGTAGTCCACAATCATCTCCTTAGTCTTGGTTACGTTAAGGGATAGGTTGTTATTCTGGCACCACCTGGCCAGGTCTCTGACCTCCTCCCTATAGGCTGTTTCGTCATTGTCGGTGATGAGGCCTACCACTGTTGTGTCGTCTGCAAACTTAATGATGGTCTTGGAGTCGTGCCTGGCCATGCAGTTGTGGGTGAACAGGGAGTACAGGAGGAGACTGAGCACGCACCCCTGGGGGGCTCCAGTGTTGAGGATCAGCGTGGTAGATGTGTTGCTACCTACCCTTAACACCTGGGTGTGGCCCGTCAGGAAGTCCAGGATCCAGTTGCAGAGGGAGGTGTTTAGTCCCAGGATCCTTAGCTTAGTGATGAGCTTGGAGGGTACTATGGTGTTGAACACTGAGCTGTAGTCAATGAATATTATTCTCACATAGGTGTTCCTTTTGTTCAGGTGGGAAAGGGCAGTGTGGAGTGCAATAGAGATTGCATCATCTGTGGATCTATTTGGGCGGTATGCAAATTGGAGTGGGTCTGGGATAATGTTTATACTGACTATGTCCGTCCTAGCTCGCTCATTAATGTCTTAATCAAAATTACTGATGGCCTCTTATACGCTTGTCATCCCCTTATGCCATAGTTTGTACATCTAAATTGTCAGTAGAAACCTCATTTGTTTAAGCAAGTCAGCCATATCAGCTATGTTTTTTTTAAAGGGAGTAAATGAAGCTGAATGAACTGTTTCACTGCCAGACAAGGCTCCGCTGATAGCAGGTGTAGCATTGGTAAGGTTTTGAAACAGATTTATGTAGGCCCTAACAGTTTGTGGGCACCGTTTGTCACGGCTATAGTGCATTTAATGTATTGTTTAGTGTTGTGTAGTGGATTTGCTGGTAGTGCATTACACATGATAATTTTTTTTCCCCACCAAGAATTACATGCTAAATTCACCACTGGCTGACAGTGTCCAGTCTGTTTCCCTAGGGGCCCTACTCACTCACCATTGTGCATGGCGAATCTCTTGAGGTCCTGGTACGTCTTCAGCTCTTCATCAGGACACAGGGACACACACAGGGCCATGGACTTGATCTTCCTCTGCACTATGTCAATGTTACATGGGTCCAGGAAGAACACATACCTGCAGACAAATCAGACAACAAAATATCTGTTCTTTATCAATAACACCTACATAAGGGATGGGTAACAAGGAATGTGAGAATTTTCAGCAATTTGTTTAACAGTTTATCAATAAAATCTGTTTCCCATCACAAATATGAGGAATGAGTCACGAGATGTGAAATTGTGGGAACATGTGATTCTGAGAGAGGAAAAAAATAGTCACAAAATGACCGGGAAAACCCAGAAGCCTACACCTCCCCTCAATGTCCTGTTCATTTTGGGGACAAAGCAAACCCACTGCCTCAACAATACCTTATCCACTGAGATATGATAGAATGTCACAAGATAGAGAGCCTTTGGCTGCTGCTCCTGGAACTGGTCCATGGGACTTGGCAGTGGAACGGAGAGTGGAAGGAACAAGGACATGTCAATAAGAGAATCCTTCACTGTGGTCCATCTGCTTGGTGCTTTTATACACTAGGGGGTGGGCACCTCGCCCACGCCCCCCCCTCTCTCTCTCTCACTCACACACACACACACACACACACACACACACACACACACACACACACACACACACACACGGGTCGTTTCATGTAATTTCAGCAAGTAATGACACCCACCATCTCAGATTGTTCTGAACTCGTTTCTGTAGTTAGAAACAGATCCGATTAGCATTCCTGTAACATTATTTTGTTGAAATATAATTTGACCTCAGAAATGGACTGCACCTAAATTTGACATTAATTTATAGGATTCATAGAACATTCAATAAATATAGTCCCTAACATCTAATTTGGACCAAAAGTGTCTTCTACTAACAATGATTAAGAATCCAAAGAAATTGTCAGAAGCCACCCACAGACCCCTCACACCAATCCCTCCCCAACAACCAGTATCAGTTCTCTATGTCTGACAACACAGGCGGTTGTGGCACCTTAATTGGGGAGGTCGGGCTCATAGTAATGGCTGGAATAGAATACATGGAACGGTATCCGACTCAAACACATGGTTTCCATGTGGTTGATACCATTCCATTCACTCCATTACAGACATTATTATGTGTCTGACATGTAGTATGAAGCTGCAGCTCTGAGTACTGATTCTTCATGCTATGTATTGTATTCTCAGTGAATTTGGTGATGTTTTTTTCTCCTGTTCAGAGAAATTAGTCACTGAAGTTGTTTGTTTTATGTCCCAACCGACATCCTGATATAACCAGGTTCTGACCACTAGATGGTGCCGTTCCTGCTATTAGGTCAACAAAGTTTGAAGTACCCCCACCTCTAAAATGTTAAAGGGATACTTCACCCATTTTACAAAACGACATTGTTTCCTTACCCTGTAAGCAGTATATGGACAAGATTTGAATTTCTGGTGATTCATAAGCTGGCACAGTGGTTTGCACTGCACACATGCTTGTTGAAAGGAAGATAGATATGAAAATCAAGTCACACTGGATTTATCAGAATATTTGAGGGCAGTTTGACTTTCTCTAAAGTCAGTTCTTCCTAACAGCTGAGGTTAGGATCAGACTTGGATAGACTGATCCTGGATCAACCAGCTGCCATGGCCAGAACAATACGTCAATGCGCTGTACTGTTTACATTTGGCCCCTGCCTTGTGAATGATGGAGGAGCTGCTTAACTGTACTAGCCAAATAAACCCTGACCAGCTATCCCTTAAGCTCGGACTTTGTTGTCACTGACTGTATTGTGTGACACCAGCCTATACCTTAAAAGGTTGCTGAGGGCAGGACTGAAAACAGCATTGAACATAACCTCAACTTGGCCTACATTGCTAGGATTACATTATCCACCCCAGCAATGCTATATGGCTTTTTCGCCCACAGAATTGCAAAAATAGACACTTTCGAACAAACAATGTCTGAGTACCACCAAGAAAGATCACAGCTGTGTTATTGTTATTTCCGCATTCAAAACAACTGGGAACTGGGCAATCTCCGACGTCCGACTTCAGTGCATTCAAGACAACTCAGAACTCGGAAAAAAACAAGTTCCAAAAGGGACAAATCCAACTTGTAATTCCAAGTCAGGAATTTAGGAACATTTTTCTAGAGCTCTGACTTTCTGACATTCCGGCCTGAAGGTCACACAAACGTCATGATTAGTCTTGAAAGCACCATAGGTCTAATGACATGAAGAGAAGATATACCAAGAGAGAGAAGGAAGTGAGGTGAAGAATAAGAGAGAGAGTGAGAGAGAGAGACAGAAACAGGATTGACAGCTGTGTAGTCCTTAATTGAATCCCGTGACAGCTGGCTTCTCAATTGAGTTCAGCATCAGGTGGTTGCGTTCGCACCGAGGCCTGTCAGTCAAGCCTCACACCCTCTCCACCAAACTCTTCTACACACTGCCGCTGGGGCCAGCATTAATCCAGTGGTCTCAGTCTACAGCGCCAGTCTGTCTGTCTGTCTGTCTGTCTGTGTCTGTATCAGTCACATCAATAGCCCAATCCTGGGAGGGGCCGTCAAGGTGCTTTAATGAAGCATATAATTGCTAGCTAATGTGATGATTATGGACCGGGGAAGCTAACCAGTGAGCCTGAAAAAGGTTCTCAAGGGCAGAAGCCATTTCATCTCAAAATAGTTCTGTCGATAAAACCTCCATCTATACATTTGCATGTGCCTGTCAATAAACATACAACCACAGCTTTGACACCCATGTCAGACTATTACCCAGGACTAGAAGCTTGGGGATTATTTCAGACTGGGCAGGCTAGTCACTGTGGGATCAATCAACACAATAGCCATGTACAACCAAGGGTCCAATATCCCTATAGCTATTCATTTAAATAGCCTTACCCGCAGGTGTGTCTTTACACAACACAACCCTACCACAAGCATCAACAGCACACTATAAGTGAAATCCGTTTACTCATTGTTGGTATAACTCTCTCTAGAATGGGACTGAAGACACCATTCAGGAGACATTAAAAGGGTGGGTGTTATGTGCAACACAGCCAGTTTGTGGTTGTTCAAAGGAAGAGTGAGAGAGACAAGGCAGTGTCTGCACCACCCAACAGACAGAGAGACAAGGCAGTGTCTGCACCACCCAACAGACAGAGAGACAAGGCAGTGTCTGCACCAGCCAAAAGACAGAGAGACAAGGCAGTGTCTGCACCACCCAACAGACAGAGAGACAAGGCAGTGTCTGCACCACCCAACAGACAGAGAGACAAGGCAGTGTCTGCACTCTGCACCACCCAACAGACAGAGAGACAAGGCAGTGTCTGCACTCTGCACCACCCAACAGACAGAGAGACAAGGCAGTGTCTGCACTCTGCACCACCCAACAGTGCAGAAACAAAGTAAACAATGATGTATGGAAAGAAAGAGAAGGGAGAAACCTACAGAGACCTAGAAAGAAAAATAAAGAAACATAAATAGTGAGCGAGAGAGAAAGGAGAGAGAAATACAAAAAGAGAGAAAAAGACTGCCAGCCAGTGACATCGGAGTCTTCTTCACAACAATTTGGGTGACAGGGTCCTCCTGGTGTGAGCCAGCACCCTCTCAAGAAACGTCTACCTCCGTTCACTTACATAGTCACTGACTGATACCAAGCTACTTTCTCTCCCTCTCCCCATTCCCTATGACTAGCTATATCTTGTGTCTGTAAACATTGGCAGCAGGGCAATGCATACCATTTATACACACATTAACACAATGGACGAATTCTATGTTCAATAGGAAGAAACTAGCATCATTATTTTAAACAATGAAAAATGACATGTTCCATTGTTTCATCAGCAGTCTGGCCAAACGGTAAGAGGAAAAACATCAAGCAGAGCGAATTCAAACCCATTAATATCTCTTGACTGACACTCTGGCAAAACCAAAAAGAAATGAATTACCCTGTGCTGATGACCCACAGGTCTGTACCACAGGAGGTATTCTAATTCCTAATTCTATGGTACCCCTAGCCAATCATTAAGCACACGGTCAATCCAAAGAGGGGAAAGTAATCAGCATGCAATGCAAATGAAGTGGCTGAAATACCAGTGTTCCCAGAGGGTGGTGCAGGCAGTAAGTACAGTTGACCGTGACAGAACGTCCTACTCCTGAGGCCTCTACATACTTATTCAAGGTTCTATTTATGCCAGTAGCGTCCAGATCACGGTTAAAATGACTGCAATTTGACATTTCTATTGAACCAATGAGCAACGGGGCAAAGTTATTTCTTAATATTTCTCAATTAGGGCTAATTCGCACTACCATTTGTGTTTGTAAACATAGGGTTGGGTTTTGGCAAATGTCACTGCCACTTCAAGATAGAAGTGTGTGAAGTGGGAGAGAAGTGTGTGAAGTGGGTAAGAAAGACTCACTTTTTGTCTGTCTGATCTAGTCCACTCAGCCGGACCCCTTCGATCTGCTCATTGCGTTGGCCGCAGGTGTTCCCGTAGCTGTCATACCCAAAGACCCGGCGGCCTGCGCCCCCCGTGGCGATGGTGAACCCACAGATACTCCCCTGAGAGAAGCATTACCAAGCATTAGCATCCAATGCAATATGTGCCTGTGTGAAAGTGGGGTATGGATTTGTATCAATATATTGTTGGCAGGTATTTAATGCAATGTACCATCCTGACTGTCTGCAAAGTTTAATGACCAGTGGTTTTTAAGTATTCAGATTCAAATCCCAGAAATTGAATAGTGTGTTCTCTCTCTCTCTCTCTCTCTCTCTCTCTCTCTCTCTCTATGGCCAAGTAGCCATCTACTAATTCCAGTTGCATGTTTGATTCCCACTTTTTCATTGCCTGGTCTGAGAGTTGAATATCTATTCAGATCAGTTTGTTAGTTTCATCTGAGCACACTTCAAGTTTAAACTTCAGGAGATGTTAATTGTCTGCATGCTTGGAGACAATTGGCTGAGCGAAGGTGGTAGGTGTGGTAACCTAACAGGTGCCACTAGTCAGGCAATCAATCAGCTGGGCATTTAAAAAAGTGTGTCATAGGAGGAGTTGAACGACTTTCATTGAGGTGAGCCTTGTATTTAAATGTGGTTTAACATACATTTATGGTATTACATTGTACTTCGTTTTCAATTGTAAAATGAATAGGCATATATATATATACTTACCATTCCAACACAGAATACAGTAAATAAAAGGAACCACGGCAAATCCGTGCAACTTCGATCCTCCAAGGGTTTCCATTCTCTCTTTGTCCTCTGGAAAAAAACATACCAACATCGTCGGTGCCACATTAGCAAATTGGATGCAGTCGATGTGTCTGTCAATTCAAATGTGAAACCGTAGGCTACACATGTTATTTCACACAAATGTACAATGGCACGCAATTTCATTGACATCTTATTTTCGTAGATAGACTGGCCGAATGTAGTGAAACATTACTTTGCGTTAAACAATCACATTTAACGATATTCTACTATTCTTCATTGTCAAGGCGCTGTTCAATTGCGTCAAATCTCGCACGTTGCGAGAGGTTTGTTTACAAAGCTAACGGTGCTCACGAGCTATTTATGGTATGCAAAGCTGCTTTCAAGCGGTCGCTTGACGTCGGTGGTAATGAACTAAACTATAAAACCATTGTCGCAAGTTATAGCTCGATATTTCTTCGGCTTCAATAATAGGATTACCACTACTCTTCCCCGATGAACATAGCCTAGGTTTATCTAATCTGACTACGGTGGTGAGAATTGTCATTGGATGCCAGCGGTCGCAACAATATAAGCAGTGCAATCGCCGTTGCATGCATGATGTTTAAGGTGCAATTAAATGAATGCAACATGGGGGTGGAGGAAACCGTTAGCTTACCTCTGTGCTACCGCAGCATCCCATTGCAGTCAGGGTTAGATGTGAGAAGGACTAAATGCTACAGCACAAAAACCCAAACTTGCAGGGAGTTAAGGGTATTATGTTTACCCTGCATGAATTGCAAAACACCGATTTGTAGATTAGAAAGGCGACACAAATGGTATATTCCATCCAAAATGCATACTAATATCTATCTCCTACCTCCAGGTATAAGGGATTAATAGTTTAGGATTTATCGCACCACACTTCCTGGTGGATTGTGCAGATGCAGCCGGAAAAGGAACGTAGCGTCAATTCATGCGACTGCGCATTTGGTACCCGACTATAACCGGAGGATGGCGGGACTTGTAAAAGCTTTATCTTTGTATCCTAATGTCCATTTACTCTAACTACACAATATGACGCACACGCCCATGATAAACTATAAGACGTTAAAAACTGGAGGAGTTGTGGGCCTAAGAAAACATAACCCTAATGCACGTCAATTTAAAAATGAATAGGCCAGCTAAAGGGGCATGAAATGTTCCAATTAATTTGTATTGTCAGCGCTCCCATTATCAAATTAACATAATGGATTGACCATTTCCATTCATCTAAATCCAAATTGTTCCTCACAGAGGTTAATGCAATTTTTTTTATCAGCCAATAAATTATGCTATATAGCCTAGGCTACTTGATCAATATTCTAGCAACTACCTATAATTTACTTGTTTTTGAAAGATTTGTTCGTAAACCAATTATCTTAATCAAATGTACACTGTATGACTAGCATACACCCCTTTTAAGCTGGGGGGGAAAGAAGCATAAATTACTTTTCACAATACCAAAATAAATATTAACGCTTTTCTCACTCTCATACGGTATCCAGGATTTTTCTGCACGCTGTATTCTGCCCCCAAATAAGGGTTGTCCACTGTTTTCCTGGGCCTTCCTTGCTGGGTACCTCTTGTCGAACTTCTCTGTTCCATCTTCTTTGCTGTGTGGGGCACAGCACTGGCAGGGAGATGCGTCTGAAGGCAGAAAGAGGGTCCTTTGTTGCATTGTTTTCTGTTGTACCAGGGAGAGAGTGCGCTGTGTGTGTGTTTGTGCGCGTGAATGTGTGTGTGATGTTTATTTTTAAGGCTGTAATGAGTGAGTGCATAATCAACCTTTGGCATGCCTTTTTAAAATATAGAGTTTGGAGCGATACAGTATGTGTCCAAAGTACTAAATTAGTAGTTTTTCTTGTCCTTTTCGATTATCAATCCCTGTTTTTACCATCAACTGTAGGGCTACAATTTAGACAACATTTCTAAACAAATTAAAATGTTCTCTGTATTTGTTTTGATGTAATTGTACATACCGACATGTACATGATTATAATGGATTAATGGGCAACATTTGATTGAGATCATTCCGTATGTGATTTCTCTTTGTACAATACAAATGTCTTGCCATTTTGGTTTCAGCCACTAGAGGGAAGTCACACCTTGTGTAAAAGAAGTTGGAGAAGTCGGCAGTAAAGTGGACCCAACAGCAAAAGATGAAACGGATGGAGTTGTCAAAGATTCAGGGCGTCTCAATAGTCTGAACTGGCTACCTCTACTCATCACCTTGACTACATTTGTTTGTACATTGATCTAAAAACCAGTCTCACAGCTCACTTAGATCACTCCAGTTGAAGGAAAGGAAGTAAAGAAAGCGGACATCTTTGAACAATTTAGCTGCATTAGTGTCTCACTTACGAGAAGATCTACATAGTACATGGTAGCAAAACTACAACAATTGTCCCCTTTTGCACTCCTATCTGTGAGCTACTATGATATGTCTAGGCATTCCATTAAAACAGCAAATCAGAGGTTTTGAGAAAGGCCTATGTATAAACCAGACTAAATAACAGTCTATCTTGTTTTAGGGAGTGGATCTCATGACTATCTGGATGACGAAATGTGACGTCACAGCATTTCAACTAAATGAGCCATCCTCACTTGTCATGCTTTTTTTGGACAATATCTCCTGAGTCGACCATTGCTTTTTGTTTGTCCCTATATGTGTGTGGTGGGCTCCAAATCTGTAGCTCGAACCTTTCACTTCCATTTGTTACCTAATATGTAGCATATCTTTTTGCAGTAGGGGGCAGTTTCTTGTTTTTGTTGGCCTAGTGTGTAATGAGGCAGTGTTTGGTGAGAGCCTCCCATTTGGTGGGTCATTCAGACCCTGTGTAATGAGTCTGATTCGCTACGCTCTGGTAGTTTTTAATAGACTCCATTGTTACCAGGGTACCCTCAGAAAAACAAGATGAAATTCACAATTTTCATTCATCTGCTTGCTCTGCCCTCAGCCTCAAATTGAAGTGTTTTACAATTTTCTTTGCAGGACCACCAGGACTACAAGTTAAACACAAAACAATTTGAAATATACAGTTGCATTTATTAGTTTTATTGATGAATGTCAAAAAGAATGTCTGCCAAAGAAACAACCTGATAAAAAAAGACTAAGAATTCTGTAAGTACAGCTTGTTTGCTCAGTGGGAAATTAAAATCAAACTAGACAGTGACAACTGAGGCGTTTGTGACAGCAACTGTGACCTTATTACAGTTTAGACACTGGGATTTCCTATGATCTATGTACTGTAGAATAACCCGTTACCTTCTAATGACACTTGTGTGGCTTGTGAGCATCTTAGAGCAAACAAGTTATGTGTTCGTGAGAGTCTTTTGATATGTCATATTAGTTTGTAGCACAAAACGTTATGACTTTACATACGTTTTTGTAAGGAGAACCGTTTTTGGGATCAGCCCAGTCTCAAACACTGCTCTCGCTCAGCTTCCGTTAATCACACACTCATTTATTTATTTATTTAACCTTTATATAAACTAGGCAAGTCAGTTGAGAACAAATTCTTATTTACAATGACGGCCTACCCCAGCCAAGCCTGGACGATGCTGTGCCAATTGTGCGCCGCCCTATGGGACTCCCAATCACGTCCGGATGTGATGCAGCCTGGATTCAAACCAGGTACTGTAGTGACGCCTCTTGCACTGAGATGCAGTTCCTTAGACTGCTGTGCCACTCGGGAGCCCCAAATGATTGGTACCAGTGGATGCAGAAGAAATAGACCAATCCAAAGGTACAACCCAGCAGTCTCAAACACACAATGTATTAAAGGGCTTAGAAGTCCAATACATGCCAGTGTTACTGTGGGACTCAATATTTAATAGACCAGGGTATTTCATTAAAGCAAGACGGTTTATAGTGTGACTATATCAGCAATGTTTTAATGGCACCATGGGTTAAGAGCATGTGTTAAATGTGCCTACAGTAGTAACCTAAGAGATGGTTGTATTAGATATCTGAGATTACAGTCTCGCTTACAGTTTATGGTTTGATGTATGTCCCAGTAAAAACTCCTGGCTCTAATCAAAAACCTATTTGGAAGATTAAGTCAGTTAATTTTTTTTATCACACATATGAAACCTATTAATGTAGTGTAGCATTTGAGAAAAGTCAAGTTCTTAATTTGCGTTACTGTCATGTTAACCCTGTAGTCCTCCCATTGTGGTGTTGGTCGACTCTTATTTCCTTTTCATCTGACGTCTCCATGTTGACGGCTCAGAATAAAACCTGGTGTTCCTCTGGGCTAGGGGGTATACTGTGGACACACTGCTGAGGTGTGCCGCACCTCCTCAGGTTACATAATACCTACTGTTAATTCCTCCTGGGGCCCGCACACTCAATGTGGAATGTGTCATGAGTCTGCATTGATAAGGGGGCCCTCTGTGTTTACAAGTTTCAGACAAAATGGCAACAGGTCTCTACAGAAAATGTTCTCTTGAATCACAATCTATGGTAATGTACACGAGAAGAATAAGGTTGAGTAATTTTGACTATCCACTGACTTGAATCTTACAATTTATATTCTTGATAGGAATTGCTCATATAGTGTGAATCTTTCACTATGAGCCTAAAACATATCCAAAATTAGATAAGGTCTATAAAGTTGCACGTTTCAACTTTTAATGTCACATGCACAAGTACAGTGAAATGCCTTTTGCAAACTCAAAACCCAACAATGAAATAATAACAATGTAATACAAGAAAAAAAACACGAGAAATGAGAAGAAATATGAACACAATAAGTAAGCAAGCATGCTATGTACAGGGTCAGTTCCAATACCATATTTACAATGTGCAGGGATACTGAAGCAATGGAGGTAAATATGTATAGGGGTAAGGTGACTAGGCATCAGGATACATTGTATGATAAACAGAGTAGCAGCAGCTTGCATGTGAGTGTAGAGTCAGTATAAATGTATGTGTGAGAGCAGTTGATAGAGTGAGTGTGTGTGTAAGGCCCTGTGATTGTGCAAAAATACAAAAGGTCAATAAAGATACAAGGTTAACTCAGTCCGTGTATTTATTTTGTTAGCTATGTATCAGTCTTATTGCTTTGGGATAGAAGCTGTTCAAGAGCCTAATGTATATATTTAAAGGCTTTTCTGATTAGATGTGTCTTTTCCATACTGTCTAAACATTTGCTGACTCATCACTTGCTATTACATAAGTTTAGTCACTTTGAGCTGGAACATCTGGGTGGGGGGCAATTGCAGCCAGGGTCAGATGACATCAGTTCACCTTTCACCTACTTTCACTAAGCAGGGGCCAAGTTACTATAGTATGTCTGAAACATCCTGTGAAAAAGGCCGAAATCGATAGCAGGTAGCCTACCCAATTAATACTTAACTCTTAAAACATAGTCGTTACGCTCCTCTAGTCTAAGGTAGAGCTTTTACACATCTATTATGTGATTCAGCAGACAATGAAACCATGTTATTACCTGTTTACATGCTCTACCTCATCTTGTCTTATAGCCTATGTGGTTTTGCAAAAGTCAGGAGAATTATTTAAATGTACCTCAACGTCACAAGCGATACTATATGTAAGCTGCTATAGTAAAACATTGCTTTTGTAACCTTTCTGATTTAGGGAGCTCCGTCCAGTATTTTTCTTTCACCATATCGCCTACGTGGTGTTGCAGAAGTCATGAGAATTGTTTAAATGTATCTCACAGGGCATACTATATTGACAGTAGTAGGCTATTGTTTTTCGTGCCTTTCTTACACAGGAAGTTATGTGTTTAATTTTGATTTTACCCTAAGTGATCATGAGAATTCTTTAACACAGACCAGTGCACTCCAAATGTTGTTTTTCTTCACTTTTATTTAGCCAGGTAGGCCAGTTGAAAACAAGTTCTCTTTTACAACTGTGACCTGGCCAAGATAAAGCAAAGCAGTGCAACAAAAGCATCAGCGTTACACATGGGATAAACAAACGTACAGTCAATTACACAATAGAAAAATCTATGTACAGTGTGTGCAAATGTAGTAAGGTTAGGGAGGTAAAGGCAATAAATAGGCCATAGTGGCGAAATAATTACAATTTAGCATTAACACTGGAGTGATAGATGTGCAAGTAGAGATACTGGGGTGCAAAAGAGCAAATAAATAAATAACATTATGGGGATGAGGTAGTTGGGTGTGCTCTTTACAGATGGTCTGTGTACAGGTACAGTGATCGGTAAGCTGCTCTGACAGCTGATGCTTAAAGTTGGTGAGGGAGATATGTCTCCAGCTTCAGTAATTTTGCAATTCGTTCCAGTCATTGGCAGCAGAGAACTGGAAGTAACGGTGGCCGAAGTAGGTGTTGGCTTTGGGGATGACCAGTGAAATATACCTGCTGGAGCGCGTGCTACAGGTGGGTGTTGTTATGGTGATCAGTAAGCTGAGATAAGGCGGGACTTTACCTACCAAAGACTTATAGATGACCTGGGGCCAGTGGGTTTGGCGACGAATATGTAGCGAGGGCCAGCCAACGAGAGCATACAGGTCGCAGTGTTGGGTAATATATGGGGCTTTGGTGACAAAACGGATGGCACTGTGATAGACTACATCCAATTTGCTGAGAAGAGTGTTGGAGGCTATGTTGTAAATGACATCGCCGAAGTCAAGGATCAGTAGGATAGTCAGTTTTACGAAGGTATGTTTGGCACCATGAGTAAAGGAGGCTTTGTTGCGAAATAGGAAGCCGATTCTAGATTTAATTTGGATTGGAGATGCTTAATGTGAGTCTGGAAGGAGAGTTTACAGTCTAACCAGACACCTACGTATTTGTAGTTGTCCACATATTCTAAGTCAGAACTGTCCAGAGTAGTGATGTTCGACGGGCGTGCAGGTGCGGGTAGCAATCGGTTGAAGAGCATGCATTTAGTTTTACTAGCATTTAAGAGCAGTTGGAGGCCACGGAAGGAGTGTTGTATGGCATTGAAGCTCGTTTGGAGGTTTGTTAACACAGTGTCCAAGGAAGGGCCAGATGTACTGTATACAGAATGGTGTCGTCTGTGTAGAGGTGGATCAGAGAATCACCAGCAGCAAGAGCAACATCATTCATATATACAGAGAAATTAGTCGGCACGAGAATTGAACCCTGAGGCACCCCCATAGAAACTGCCAGATGTCCTGACAACAGGCCCTCCGATTTGACACACTGAACTCTATCTGAGAAGTAGTTGGTGAACCAAGCGAGGCAGTCATTTGAGAAACCAAAGTTATTGAGTCTGTTGATAAGAATGGGGTGATTGACAGAGTCGAAAGCCTTGGCCAAGTTGATGAAAACAGATTAATACCATAAAATGTTTTCTACTGTTATTTCCCAGTACTAGGCTTCTGCAAATATTACTAATACAATGTTCCCATTTTCACATTAATTAGGGACTGAGGCATGCACTGCAGAGGTCTCCTATTGACTAGAATGAGATGACATCAGCTTGACTTTAGACCACTTGGGGTATGAAAACGTCTGGCAAACTTTGAACTGTTCCTTTTCTGATTAGAGTGTTGGAGATGGTATTCTGAGGATATGCTCTGCCTACAGCTATAAATCCTACTGTGTTGATAAGTTATTGAGCTTTGAGTAGTTGAACTTTGAACCGGCTGAGTGTCCCATTCAGATTGGCAGAATGAAAAGGTCATAATTGATATAATTAAAAAAAGTTACAATGATTGGTTTCATGAATATGCATAACCTAATAATGTAATTATTTAACTATTTCATGGGCCTTATAATTTCCATCTATAAACTTATTTATTTGCACTAATCCAATTCATAGGTGAGAGGCTACGTCATTTCGGGGGAGCAAATTACTGTATTGTCATCAAGGGTAACTTGCTGACTGCAAATCTCTTCAAATCTTTCCTTTCAATGACATTTGTGTTTTTGTCATCGTCACATTGCTTTGGGGAAATGTTTTCAGTCTTTAAAAAAATAACACCCCCTCGGGAAACAACAATGAGTTCAGCCAAGTGATGAGTCATTAATCATCAGCCTATTTCACAGACAGTGTAGTGAAGAAGGTGCAACAGGAGGCTGAAGAAATTTGGCTTGTCCATAAAACCCTCACAAACTATTACAGATGCACAATTGAGAGCATCTCGTCAGGCATTATCACCATCTGGTACGGCAACTGCACCGCATGCAACCACAGGGCTCTCCAGAGGGTGGTGCGTTCTGCCCAACACATCACCGTGGGCAAACTACCTGCCCTCCAGGACACCTACAAGCACTTGATGTCACAGGAAAGCCAAAGAAATCATCAAGGACATCAACCACCCGAGCCACTGCCTGTTCACCGAACTATAATGCAGAAGGCGAGGTCAGTACAGGTGCATCAAAGCTGGGACCGAGAGAATGAAAAACAGCTTCTATCTCAAGGCCATCGGACTGTTAAATAGCCATCACTAACCGGCTTCCACCCGGTTATGCAACCCTGAACCTTAGAGGCTGCTGCCCTATTGACATAGATTTGGAATCACTGCCCACTTTAATAATGGAACACTAGTCACTTTAATAATGTTTAAATAATGTTTACATACTGCTTTACTAATCTCATATGTATATACTGTATTCTATTATACTGTATTTTAGTAAATTACACTCTGACATAGCTCTATATAATATTTATATATTGCTTAATTCCATTAGTTTACATTTAGATTTGTGTGTATTGTTGTGAATTGTTTTAGCTACTTCTGCACTGTTAGATACTACTACACTGTTGGAGCTAGGAACACAAGCTTTTCGCTACACCTGCAATAACATCTGCTAAATATGTGTATTTGACCAATACAATTTGATTTGATACATGCAACCTGGAAATGATTGGAAGAAATCAGGGGAAGTATCTAATTAATGGTTGAATCTCATGAAAGGTAAACATGACCAGATTATGTTTTGACAGTAAATTATGGGGTTTAATCTAAATCCATGGAAAAAACATATTCAGCATTAGTGATTGTTCGTTTTCATTCTGAATAATCAGAATGAAAATGCGGTTAAGAGCATTGGGCCAGTGACCGAATAGCCGAGCTGGCTGTCGATGTGCCCTTGAACAAGGCACTTCATTAATCCTAATTGCTCTTGTAATTCTCTCTGGATAAGAGGGTCTGCTAAATGACTAAAATGTCAAACTAAAATGTACAGAATTTGTGGAAAGACGATGGCGTATAGGCCTATAACCCAACTGTTTACCCAAACGAAATGTAGTACGGGAAGGTTATTTACTACTTTAAATACATGTAGGTCTATGGTTTTTATTTCGATTATCATTAGTTCCAGATGTTAAGGAGGTCGGGGAGTGCGAGTAGCCCCGAGTCTACATGGGCTCCACTAGGGGGATTTAATCACGGAACATCTCCATGACCGAGAGTAACCCCTGTAGTTCTCCAAGCGGATGTAGCCAAGGTTCACTCCATATAAAAGCTTTTCTAGATCCAGATGATTCTCCTCCTCTGTGTACAGGTCACACATGCCTGGATAACAAGCCAGGATAAAAAATATTTCAAAAGGAGGTGAAGAAGTGTGGTTTAGTTTAGGAGGAAACACAATTGATGCTGAAAGGGTCTGATTTCGTGCCTTTGGGAAAAGGTATTTCGATTTTCCACTGATTAATTGTCTGTCATTTGATAATTCTCCTCTTTTAATGGTAGTCATATCTGCTAGAAATAAAGCTGAAAATATAACGGAGTTATATGGCAAACTTTTGCTATTTTTCTTTTCAACAACGCATCACTTAGATATTTTGTTTTATAGCAAAAAATGTGTTCGTTGTAGTTTTTGTTGTACTTAATTATAACACGATGTAGACTAGTCTTCCGTCACATTTACAACCACATTATGTATAGTTATGTAACAGTGATTTACTCATTTAGGAAAAGGACTTCATATTAGATTTTTACAAGCATGCGGAGAACACCGCATGGCACGAATCTTCTCACCCATTGTGATAAACTGACTAAAAAAACGATCCTATATTTTCTATTAAATGACATTCTTTGCAGAGTTATCCCTGTACTTGTTCTACAACATTTTGCCACCAAACAAGTTAATAAACAACTTAGAAACAAGTTACTTTGTTTTTAATTTACAGTAAGGGACGTCAATGTGAAGCCCAGCAAAAAAACATGTTATTGAGAAATGTATATTGTCGTATTACCTGCGGGAGTTATCACACAAACAGCCCACCTGGCTCTTGTGAGTACAAAAGACAGGGAGACAATAGCCTAGACTTAGCTTGTCACTTCAAACACTGGTAGAGAAGCTGATAGTAGCGTACGGTAGAGATAGAGGATGCAACATTGTATATTTCCCGTTATGGCGTCTGTGCGAGCATGGGCAACGTCATTGAGGCCATCTCAATTTTAAAGTAGTACATTTTCTTCTTCTACTACTTCTTCGGTAAACAAACTGAAAGGTTACATAGTGCACACTTAAATCACATTTTATTGGTCACATCCACATGGCGAGCAGATGTTATTGTGAGTGTAGTGAAATGCTTCTAGATCAGACAGTGCATCAGGATCTAACAGGTAATATCTAACAAATTCACAACAAAACCTAATACACACAATCTATTAAAGGAATGGGATGAGAATATATAAGTATAAAATATATAGATGAGCAGTAACAGAGCGGCAAAAATGCAAGAGATAGAAAATAATAGATAGTGAAGGATACAGTATATACATGTGAGATGTAAACATTCTTAATTAAAGTGGCATTATTAAAGTGACTCGGGATCCATTTATTAAAATGGCCAATGGTATCAAGTCTGTAGGTAGGCAGCCACCTCTGTGCTGGTGGTGGCTGTATAACAATCTGATGGCCTTGAGATAGAATCTGTTTTTCTATTTCTCTGTCCCAGCTTTGATGTACCTGTACTGGCCCCGCCTTCTGGATGGAAGCAGGGTGAACAGGTGGCTCAGGTGGTTATTGTCCTTGATTATCTTTTTTGCCTTCCTGTGACATCGAGTGTTGTCGGTGTCCTGGGGGGCATGTAGTTTGCCCCCGGTGATGCGTTGTGCAGACCGCACCACCCTTTGGAGAGCCCTGCGGTACCAGGCCGTACCAGGCGGTGATGCAGCCCGACAGGATGCTCTCAATTGTGCACCTGTAAAAGTTAGTGAGTGTTTTTGAGTGACAAGGCAAATTCTTTTCAGCCTCCTAAGGTTGAAGAGGCACTGTAGCTGTAGCGCCTTCTTCACCACACTGTCTGTGTGCGTGGACCATTTCAGTTTGTCGGTGATATCTACACCGAGGAACTTAATACTTTCCACCTTCTCTACTGCTGACCCGTCGACGTGAATAGGGGGGTGCTCCCTTTGCTGTTTCCTGAAGTCCACGATCATCTCTTTTGTTTTGCTGACATTGAGTGAGAGGTTATTTTCCTGACACCACACTTGGAGGGCCCTCACCTCCTGTAGGCTGTCTCGTCGTTGTTGGTAATCAAGCCTACCTCTGTAGTATTGTCTGCAAACTTGATGATTGAGTTGGAGGTGTGCATGGCCATGCAGTCGTGGGTGAACAGGGAGTACAGGAGAGGGCTGAGAGCGCACCCTTGTGGGGCCCCAGTGTTGAGGATCAGCGGAGTGGAGATGTTGTTTCCTACCTTCACCACCTGGGGGCGGCCCGACAGGAAGTCCAGGATCCAGTTACACAGGGCGGGGTCGACACTGCAACCTAGATTGTGTTTGAACAGGTATAAAGACAAGATTGATGATTTACTGCCACCTGCAGTTATGGAATGTTTTCTCACGAGTATAATTCATTGGCTGATCCCTCCTGGTGACCTGGAGGAATTATGCGATCCTTCCTTAACCCATAGGAAGTCTCACCCAGTTGACTTCTTCAAAATGTTGAATGTGGTGCACATGCTAAAACAGGCTTTTGTGCACTAGAGTCCTCTATTTCTGTGGAGCCTACTCACTCATTCACTTATACCCATGCTCCATTTATTGGGTTCATGCTGAGACACTTTAAAAAACAATTATTTTACCTTTATTTAACAAGGCAAGTCAGTTAAGAACACATTTTTATTTTACAACAACAGCCTAGCCTGGCCAAACCCTTCCCTAACTACGCTGGGCCAATTGTGCGGCACCCTATGGGACTCAATCACGACCGGTTGTGATACAGCCCGGGATTGGACCAGGGTCTGTAGTGAGGCCTCTAGCACTGAGATACAGTGCCTTGGACCACTGCGCCACTCAGGAGCCCTAATGCGCCATGGTGGAGGAAAAAACTGTCCAGACTAATCCGTTAAGTTTTTTTATTTTATTTATTCGTTCCCTCAATATAAACATTCATTCAATCTATTTATTAATTAATTCTCTCCGACCGAATAAAATTGTATTTGTCACACATGACCCGAATACAACAGGTGTAGACCTTTTTGTGAAATGCTTACTTATAGGGCCCTTAACCTACAATGTAGTTTGAAAAAAGTAAGTAAGAAATAGGAACGCATTCTCCTTCTGTACCATGATGGTTTCATTCCCACTTAGCCTACAACAATTGCAGCCGAATGTAAGTAAATATATTTAGTTAAATTACATGCTTCAAATGGTGATGATCACGGATCATTCAATAGCTTATTTCCAGTTTCAGTGTTTTCATATGCCTTTTAATCATAAGGACAAATAACCCTTGTGATTTTGTAATTTCAATATCCTGAAAAGCCAGGAGCCTCACTAGCAGTCAAAACTGAATGATGCATGTTTACGATGCAAACAAAATACATTTTGTGCAAACTCCGATTCATGCCACTTGGACAACATAAACAGTTATCCATTTTGCGCGAATCTCATCCCTGTGACCCAGTGTTTTATCCCTCGTCTATGAAGTTAGGGCCATATATGTCCAGTAAAACGTGGTGCAGCCAAACGCCTGGATGTATTTATGTTGTTTACAATTGTGCATGTGAGGAAAGGCATGCTTCGGTGTTAACCGGTGCAATGATGCGCTCTCATCCCTAGGCAGGAATTCTGTCTGGCTCTGCTTCATGATCGTAGATGTTCTAGTTTATACTCCGGGGGAGTTCATTAGCTAGCTACCCTGGCAATTAGCTAATATCCAGGTGAATGTATTGTCATCACAACAAGTTTTACATCAGTTTTAGTTATGAACATGGAGCCAGAGCCGCTTTAAACCATCTATCTACCTGTGCCTGGTTGGCTAAGTTGCTACACAGCTATAGCTAACGAACAAGATGCCTAGCTAGCAGCAGAGTCAGTCAGTCACACATTTCATGGGAAAGGGGTCCAGAGAGAGATGGAACTCCGATTCTGACTGGGGTCATAAGGTCATCTGACCCTTGGGGCATATTCTTGGTCATAACCCCCAAGGTGGTTTATTTAATACTTTACATTTTTCATAAACAAATCTAAATCATGTTTTGTGTTTCTGCATGAATATGGGTCATTTTGACCCAAACCAAAAACATCTCATTCTGCCTAGAGTAATTTGATATATAAGACTTTTATTTGCATCTAGGTTTCCCTGGAGACATAATCATTATCCATACCCCAGAGGGTGGAGGAGGGCCTGTATCAGTGATTCTGACCAGATATAAAGAACATCTGCAAAGATATACACTCCAAATCTGGACCATCAGAACCACACGATTTGTACTGACAGAACCACTAATAACCTGTAAATACGTCCCCTCAACCCATCCTCACTCTCATAAAGTCTGCTTGGGAACTGAGTGGGGACACCATGCAGAATAAGTTCCCATGTGAGGAGGACCTATTGGAGAGATGTTGTCAACTAGACAAATGACCCTTGACCTTGTACCTTTGAGCTGTGTGCTGGCTGGCTGGACTTTTTACCCACAGTCACCACTGCCTGTGTGTCATTTCAGTTTGGAGCTGGAGGGAAGCTTGAGTGGAAGAGGTCCGGAGTAGAGATGTCCATCTCAACTCAGCTGGGCTTGTTGTTGTGGAAGAACTTTACCTACAGGAGAAGGCAAACGGTAAGCAGAACATCTTTAAATCAGATTGTGTGAATTGGTGAAATAGGAATTGGGACTTTTTCCCATGGCTTTGTTTGATGGGACAATTTAAAAGAGGATGTATAATTATGTTCTTCTGTTATAATGTTTACAGTGTATTTCAAACAAATGTATTTACTTTATTATTGTCATATACCAGGTCTACAGTTTTTAAATTCTTTCTTTGTAGCAAATCATACTTTACACAATAGTTCAATAACTGTTTAGTTTCAAAGAGGGGTCATGTCCTGTTCTCCTATTATAAGAGTAAGATCAGCACCGTGATAGGCCCAATACATCACTGGGGGCGATCTCCCTGTCCTCCAGGACATCTACACCAGCCGGTGTCTGAAGAAGGACCGAAAGATTGTCAAGGACTCAAGTCATCCGAGCCACGAACTGTTCACTCTGTTACTGTCTGGAAAGCGCTATCAGAGTATCGGGTCCCGGACCAAAAGGCTTCGAGACAGCTTCTACCACCAGGCCATCAGACTGCTGAAAAGCTTATGCTAGTCGTCTCCCTGGACAGACCTGCACCTTAGAGACTATTTGCACCGGATAAATGATTTGCACTGACAACCCACACATCCAACCCTAACACACAAACACCCATAAACACACACACGCACAAACACCTATACACACACTCACACACACAGTCAACGCTGCTGTTCCAATATATACCATTGATTCCACTACCCACTTTATATTTGTAAATCCAGTCCATTATTACTGTGCATACTACCTCTTCTATTACTTGTTATTTTTAACTTGACTCCTTTCATTGTTATTATTGATTACTGTTCTGCATTGTTGAGGGAACTAACAAGCATTTCACTGTACCTTTTATACCTGCTGTAAACTATGTGAAGAATACATTTGATTTGATTTTTACAATAACTATTGTAAACCATTCCCTTAACTGGAGGGAGATTTTACGGTGTATTAGATGTGAGATGTAGGCTCCTTTATTCAAGTAGTCAAAAAAAAAGTTGTACTGGAAAGTAATATGCGACATGCCCAAAGGGACAGAGCTGTATCTTAGCAGTGTTCGCTTTAATTGCTACTACAGCTTTGTCTCCCACCTGTGCTAGAACCCTGCCTCTAGATGGCTTTACGTGTGCTGGAGTAGCATCTCTCTCCGTCTCCTAATCCAATCAGCATGCACCTGATAACCCTTGAACAGAGATGACTTCTGTTGCTGGATGTGGGTGTGCAACATTGGCTATTTTGAGGGGTTGGTTGTATTGATCGCTTTGCGTCTATTAGGAATGCAGTACTAATAGACGCTGTCTTGTGACAGCTACATCATGCCTGCGTATAACTGGCCTTCTCTTGTTTTCTTCTCTAGCTCCAACTGCTGATTGAGATAGTATGGCCCCTGTTGATCTTCTTCATTTTGATATCAGTGAGACTGAACTACCCTCCGTACGAACAACATGAATGTAAGTATGATGCACCCCCCTCGTCTTTGTTTACACACAGACACTTTTCCACAAGACACTCAACTGAATTCCCCACCCCACACCCCAAATGGCTGTTCAACCACTCCTGTTGTTGTGGCCACGGAGGCATTTGTATTTGGACTCTGTGGATGAACTATGTTGTCGCATGTATACATATTGTACACTGCCAAAGATACAAGCCATTGATGCTACAGTATACAAGCTAGCAATACCATGCACTAGTATGCTACAATGCCATGTGCAGTCATTTATTCTGAAACTGCTACGTGCTGGCCACTCGAGTAAACCCACTATGGAGAAAAAAAGACATACATTTTCACAGTCCAACAGCAGCCTAATCGCGTTGAACTGTTTATGATAGGTCCTTATCGGGTGTGTATGCTGGGTGTTTTATGCGTTAGCTGTTATATGGGGAATATTCTGTCCTGTTAATCAATTTTCTGGTATGGGATGGCAGATATACCCCTGTTAATGGGTTTTTATCTAAAGCCTGACAGAAGATTTCTTCCCACTGGGCATGTATCCCTTTACTTCTCCTGCATGAAGCCTCCGATATGAACATCACAATAGATCTAATACTAATCACTGGAGCTTTTTTTGTCAAAACAAAATGTCTCTTTGATTAGTCAAAACTGTACAAATATAAGTTTGATTGTTTTCTGTTTGATTGGACAGTTTGTTTGTGAGGTGGCTCACGTTGCCTGTGGACATATCAGTGACTTTATGGGGGGGTTAGAGTTTACGATGCCTTTATTACTGCTCTAATCTCATTATCAAGGTTCTATATGTGAAAGCTGATAAAAGTCGCAAGGCCCTCGGAGACTATCTTTGGCACGGGTATGGGAAAAGCTTATATAATGGAAATGCACTTGCTGAACCAAAGCCTGTTTTCCCCGGAATGATACGCTAGAGAATTCTTCAGTTAATTATATCACTGGGGTCAGTTCACAGAACAGGATCAATGAAGCTGCCGGTTACCTTCTCTTTGCTAAAGCAACTATTGTTTCTTTGTATGGGACTTGCAATCTTATTGATCCTACTTTGTGTAATAGCCTACAAACCTGCTTCAGGATACAGTTGTGTAGGACAAAGCATTCGTATAGCTACTAATAACTGTTATCAATGGGATGAACACATCTCCTGAGAAATCTTTGTCTACGTCAGAATATCCGCTTTCTTTCATTCCCGGAAGCCTGCGCTTTGTCCATCTGCCAGAAAGCAGAAGCATTAGGGGTGAATTGCTTTCAGTTCTTCCTAAAGTCTTGGTTAGGCACCAGGCACAGGGATACTTTTGGTGTGAGTCATACAGCACGTGGGTCTGAGCATGTTGTAACTTCTCCTACACCCCATAGGAAAGACATGGTCTTCCTTGCACAGGGCTAACCTATTGCTTTTGTGACCGTGCAATAAGACTCCAAATACCCATTGCTCTTTTTGAAGATTTCAAAGCATTTGAGTTGAATATGGTGCTAGTTTGGAAGATTTCAAATGGTTTCAGATTAATGTGGTGCTAGTTTGAAAACTGCCGAGCTAAATTGCATTTAGGATTCACATTTATCACCCACTAGTTATTTAATTCATAATCTTTATAGGCCGTCGATGACGATCACTCTGAAAGGCAATATGGCTGCCCTGAATCAGCGAAGCAATTGGCTATGTGGTGTTATCTCTTATCTCTGCTCTTCTTAGTAATGGGCCAGTTGGCAGGCCTCAGGTTTACTGATAGCGGGCCTACTTTTTTAACTCATCACACAAATAAAGGCAAGCCTCTCGGGGAGGGAGGGATGGCACCTTAGGAGGGGACAAAGGTTGTACATTGTACTTAGGCAATCACTCCCTCACATTGATAAGGCCTGAGGCCGCAGTGAAGCCTTCAAGATGGGACAAGACGTGGTTACGCTGATGCTAGCTCATCCGCCACCAGCTCGATAAGTTAATCTGAGAACACACATCAGTTAGGTGTCTTTTGCGTAGACAAAAATAGAATTTTGAAACTCTGTTTCAGGTGATGTTCAAAGACCACCTCAAGTAGTTCCGTCGGGTTGATATAGAGGCCATTTAAGTGTCTCAGTATCAGATCCAACGTGACTGGAATTACCCTGTGTTCTCTGCAGTCCATTCTCTGTAGATAGTGTATTGATAGACTAAATATGTCAAAAATGTCCCCCCAAAAGTGTTTTGCTATACAACCAGAGATGTGGTTTTGAATGTGCTATATAAATGATTGAATTTCAAGCACCACAATTTGTGTCTTATGACGACTGTACAGTGACGTTACTGATGGTATCTCTCCCGGTGTCTCGCTCAGGTCATTTCCCCAACAAGGCCATGCCCTCGGCGGGCACCCTGCCCTGGATCCAAGGCATCATCTGCAACGCCAACAACCCCTGCTTCCGCAACCCCACTCCTGGAGAGTCCCCCGGGGTCGTGGGCAACTTCAACGAGTCCATGTGAGTCCCACTACAAGCTGCATCTCTGTATCTGATTTGTTTTTTAAATATAAAAACATGAATACACTTTATTTTATGATTCATCCGCTTCATTGGATTAATAACATCATTGTTTCCAAATAAAGAAATTGGTCACTTTAATGTTTCCTGTAAATATCCTGTTTATAACTTGAATTGAACTGATTCAATTTTATTCTGTGTTAATCTGTGGATGTCTGCAGAATCTCTCGTCTGTTCTCTGATGCCAAGAAGATCCTGCTGTACAGTCAGAATGACCGGAATCTGGATGGCTTTAAAGGCCTCATCCAAGCCCTGAAGACACTACAGGCCAACACCAAAGGTAAGAGTTACCTCTATATAAACCATTGTTCACTGTACACATTACTACATTCACAAGAAACACCAGGGGCCTATTCATTTGAGTGAAATGTTCATGAACTCAAAGCCTAGAATAGACAGTATTTTCACTGAAGCTGAATCAAGACTCATTCCAGGTCTACATAGTACATCTCTGTCTGCCCTGAACTTTACGCCCCGTTGGGCGTGCCCCGGAGAGTTACTGTACGCCCGCGTCTTGGCAGAAAAAAGAGGGTTTACACTAATTCCCTTACGCTGTGCTGACTCACAGCGGGACTCCCCATCCCCTTTTGTCCTGTTCCAACCTGCCTTCTGGATTCTCCTCCTGTGCCTGTGAATGGCTGTGGATGGATAGTTATAATTTTAAAACTGATTTAATATTATACCACTTCAATTTCACACCCAGATTTCTTAATGACATTTTATTTATGAGCACTTAGACAATGCTGTGTTTAGAGTGACAGTGGTGGCGATATGTGAGATGGTTTGAGGCAGTAGATGGCAGAGTCTCTCCCAACTGACAGGTCGTGGCAGGCCATTGGGAAAAGCCAAAAGGGGGATACCTAGTCAATTGTCCAACTGAATGTATTCAACTGAAATGTGTCTTCCGCATTTAACCCAACCCCTCTAAATTTCAAGGCAAATACAGCACTACTGTAATGAATTAGGTATTCGCCATGCCTGTGTATCCACTTTGGCTGATGGTAGAAAATGTCTGCAGAAGTATAATAGGTATATGCTGAGTCCTGGATAATTAGGTATACGCTGAGTCCTGGATAATTAGGTATACGCTGAGTCCTGGATAGTTAGGTATACGCTGAGTCCTGGATAATTAGGTATACGCTGAGCCCTGGATAGTTAGGTATACGCTGAGTCCTGGATAGTTAGGTATACGCTGAGTCCTGGATAATTAGGTATACGCTGAGTCCTGGATAATTAGGTATACGCTGAGTCCTGGATAATTAGGTATACGCTGAGTCCTGGATAATTAGGTATACGCTGAGTTCTGGATTGTTATGTATACTTTATTTTATTTTTATTTATTTTTATTTTACCTTTATTTAACCAGGCAAGTCAGTTAAGAACAAATTCTTATTTTCAATGACGGCCTGGGAACAGTGGGTTAACTGCCTGTTCAGGGGCAGAACGACAGATTTGTACCTTGACAGCTCGGGGGTTTGAACTCGCAACCTTCTGGTTACTAGTCCAACGCTCTAACCACTAGGCCACCCTGCTGAGTCCGGGATAGTTAGTTAATACGTTAAGCCCCGAATTGTAGGTGCCGCACTCCCAAAACACTCAAATGAGCACAACAGATGTTAAAAACATACTCCAGCTATTTTTGAGCTTTTACTTTTGAAAAACAATATCCCATGTATAAATATAGTAATGTACACACACTTAAGGTTTGGTGTGTGTTTTATTTTATGAAAAATTTTAAAAATCCCAATATCCTCATATTCAACTATGATCTTGTCTCATCGCTGCAACTCCCCAACAGGCTCAGGAGAGGCGAAGATAGAGTCATATGTCCTCCGAAACATGACCTGCGCTCCATAACACCCACCCACGTAACCCGGAAGCCAGCCGCACCAATGTGTCGGAGGAAACACTGTTCAACTAACAACCGAAGTCAGTCTTCAGGTGCCCCAAACCCTCCCCTAAACCGGACAGCGCTGGGCCAATTATGCACTGCCCGATGTGACTACCGGTCACGGCCGGTTGTGTGAGAACCTGGGATCGAACCCAGGTTTATAGTGACGCTTCAAGCAGTGCCTTAGACTGCTGTGCCACTCGTGAGGATTTACCATGACTGAGCAGGGGTGCAGCCTTGGACACTACAGGCCCACCCACTGGGAAGCCAGGCCCAGCCAATCAGAATAATTTTGTCCCACAAATGGACTTTATTACAGACAGAAATACTCCTCAGCAAATCGATATCAGCTGCTTGATATGCCATACCTGTCAGGTGGATGGATTATCTTGGCAAAGGAGAAATGCTCATCAGCAGGAATGTAGACAAATTTGTGCACAAAATTTGAGAGAAATAAGCTTTTTGTACATATGGAACATTTCTGGGATTTAAAAAAAAGTTTGATTAAACAATTCAGAGACTTAAACGAATACATCAGATGACAAATATTTAGGAGAGCGAATCAATATACAATCCCGAAATCAACTGTAACTGTCAATAGTAAAACAAAGCTTAAAACGATGTTTGGGTGAACCTGAATCAAGAAAATGAATGGTGAAGTCGCTTCCAATCACAGTAGACGACTACTCCTCACCACGCAATAGAGACCAAAAGAGGAAATGCCCACCCCCCTAGTTGTGCCATGTCATGAGGACACCTGGAGCATCTATTGAAATGTGCCTTTTGTTAAGTAAATCATGTGATATATGAGCTGAAATGTAGACTGGAGTAGGACTTTAATTAAGAAGGTAATCCAGTGATATCTGATTTGAGCCTTTGCGAGTGGCAATAAAGATGAACGGTTATGCTCGGTCTTTCTCTTATGACATGGCTTTCATGATGGTGGCCACCTGTTTTAAAACACTCCCCTTTGATTTTGCTAATCAGTTTGTGCTTCAGTCCGTCCTATTTACTAGTCTAAGCATGATATTGATAAACCAAGCCAGTGTAGTTTGATGGGGCTGGGGGATATTTTAATAGTGACTCATACCAACATGGCTTGGTTTATTGCTATGTTATGTGGAAGTATGAACAGTGATGATGTAACATCCCTTCAGTATTGGTTGTTGATAACGTTCAGGCTCCTGAGTTCACAGTGCATGGACTATATGCCAATGAAGCACTTTTGCAGAGCCACGGGTCTGATCAAGATACGCCTGATAATCCACGTTGATGATATCCGTTAATCAGTCCTTTCTGAAAACCTGTCTGATGAGGCCAGGGGGGTTCTTAGAATCTAGTTGTTAGTTTGTACAGTAAACATTTCTGCTTCTTTGTGCGACTGGGGTCAAGTGGTTAGAATGGAGGATAGATAGTTGAACAGTTTTAACAGAGATCTGAAGCTGAATAAGCAAATTCCACAATAAATCTGATGTCAGCAAGTGTTTGCATGACCAAAGTGGACTCTTTGAAAGGTTCTGCCAGGTATTGTGTGTTTCCCTCTTTTTATGCTACTGGTTGTCATTGAGTTTGTGAACAGAGCTTTGACCGGACTGTGCTCTCCACAAAGCCCTCACTACCACAGCTTTCACATGGACCTCTCCTGTACTCCCTGTTCACCCACGACTGCGTGGCCACGCACGCCTCCAACTCAATCATCAAGTTTGAGGACGACACAACAGTGGTAGGCTTGATTACCAACAATGACGAGACGGCCTACAGGGAGGAGGTGAGGGCCCTCGGAGTGTGGTGTCAGGACAATAACCTCACACTCAACGTCAACAAAACTAAGGAGATGATTGTGGACTTCAGGAAACAGCAGAGGGAACGCCCCCCTATCCACATCGATGGAACAGTAGTGGAGAGGGTAGTAAGTTTTAAGTTCCTCGGCATACACATCACAGACAAACTAAATTGGTCCACTCACACAGACAGCATCGTGAAGAAGGCGCAGTAGCGCCTCTTCAACCTCAGGAGGCTGAAGAAATTCGGCTTGTCACCAAAAACACTCACAAACTTCTACAGATGCACAATCGAGAGCATCCTGGCGGGCTGTATCACCGCCTGGTACGGCAACTGCTCCGCCCACAACCGTAAGGCTCTCCAGAGGGTAGTGAGGTCTGCACAACGTATCACTGGGGGCAAACTACCTGCCCTCCAGGACACCTACACCACCCGATGTTACAGGAAGGCCATAAAGATCATTAAGGACAACACCCACCCGAGCCACTGCCTGTTCACCCCGCTATCATCCAGAAGGCGAGGTCAGTACAGGTGCATCAAAGCTGGGACCGAGAGACTGAAAAACAGCTTCTATCTCAATGCCATCAGACTGTTAAACAGCAACCACTAACATTGAGTGGCTGCTGCCAACACACTGACTCAACTCCAGCCACTTCAATAATTGGGAATTGATGGGAAAGGATGTAAAATATATCACTAGCCACTTTAAACAATGCTACCTAATATAATGTTTACATACCCTACATTATTCATCTCATATGTATACGTATATACTGTACTCTATCATCTACTGCATCCTTATGTAATACATGTATCACTAGCCACTTTAACTATGCCACTTTGTTTACATACTCATCTCATATGTATATACTGTACTCGACACCATCTACTGTATCTTGCCTATGCGGCTCTGCACCATCACTCATTCATATCTTTATGTACATATTCTTTATCCCCTTACACTGTGTATAAGATATTAGTTTTGGAATTGTTAGTTAGATTACTTGTTGGTTATTACTGCATTGTCGGAACTGGAAGCACAAGCATTTCGCTGCACTCGCATTAACATCTGCTAACCATGTGTATGTGACAAATAAAATTTGATTTGATTTGACAAAAGAATCAGATATTTTTCCATGTCATGTTTTTTTAAAATTTGATCTGAATATCATTTATTTTTGGTAGTGACGTCTTACTTTTTGGGTTCACTGTGGACCCATGGCTTAGTTGATTGAATTTGGCACTGTAAATTGTATTTATAATGGTGCCATCTATCTAAAAGAGTAGATAGTTAGGTCTCAATTTCTCAAAACAATGCTTTTGTGGGTTTGCATAATCTTGCATTGACTTTTGAAATTGCTTTGGATCCAGTGTATTTCAGGAAGTCTGATCTTTTTGGTGTTCTCAGAGCACACATTTTACAGCTTGATTCGAATTTGATATGTGGAAAATACCTAGATTGATTAATCTCACAATTAACAAAAGGAGCATGAACAAGACCTAGGGCCACCAATGTTTTGTCAGGCCGTCATGTAAAAACCAAGCCAATGGCTTACTTCCAGAGACAAAAAGGATTTCACAAAGCTGGTCAATACACTGAAGGATTTGTCAAAGTGGATTTGCTGAAAGGTGTCCTTGGGGGGCGTGGTTTATTCTTAATGTACTGTAACCAGTGGACAAATATTGATTCAATTTTCTGTCACTAAATTCTAACGCATGTTCATGGTTCATTGGCGTAAAATTTGTTGCTAATTTGTAACTCCTTTTGACAATCGTTTCTAATGATTTACAGGGGTTCTAGGCAGTAAAACAAAATGGAGTCTGTCAGCTTTTGCAAAGGCTCCAGATTTTCTGAGACCCAATTTGACCCCCACCCCCTCACCTCGTCTGTCTTCAAACGGCCGTCTAGCTAATGTTCCAGGAATCTGCCACCTACTGTCCTTTTGTCCCCCTAACCCCCCACTGCTACCAGTACTAGTGACTGGACTCACTTCCAGCTTTTGTTCTTTGAAAGGGCCCAGGAGTTGAGGGAAGTAGCCAATGAGAGAGGGGGAGGGGCAGTTAGCAGACAATTTGCAGACAGTTTGTGTATGATCCAGTGTTTTTCAGTGTGAATGTGCTAGCGGAGCGTTACTTTGGGGCAATTCCATGGTAACGGAGTAACGCTGAGACTCTAAAATGTATAAATCTATATCAAACACAAGCCATGGATTTAAAAGTTTAACAAACCATACAACTCTATGCACAAGGACAACTTTGAACAATTTACACAGAATATGTTGTGTTGTATGGTTTGTTAAGCTTTGAAAATGTTTTTTGTTTGGCATACATTTTAAAGTGAAAAGCCAGAGACTCAGCGTAATTCCCTGACTGTGGAATTACCCTGTGGTTGAAGGTGTGAAGTGTGTCACTTCCTTCTCCACAGGTCTATGTCAACGGTTGATTATTTTAGATAACATAATGATGGAAATTGTGTATTCTGGCACTTCTTTCCAACCTCTGATATAGACCCAACCTTTTCTGGGATGTTTTATTCATTTCCAAACATTCTTTTGAACTTTAAAAGACAACAGAAAAATGTATCCAAATAATCCTAAACTCCTGCGCCAAGCGTTTTCGAGTTGGTCACCTGAGTAACTAGCAAGCAAGCACATGCTCCATGACAACATTTAATGAGGTTAAAAGCTAATGCAATACCCACGACTATGGAAAATAGTATGATTTGGCAGAAGGAACAACCAACATTTGCTAAATAAGTCTACTAAAATAAGACAATTCCGTACACACACATCTAGTAATGTCAAGGTATAGGAGAGAGCTGGTTTGAACAAGTTGTTGTGTTTGTTTCCCACAGGATTCAAGCTGAAGGATTTCCTCCACAACAATGAGACCCTGTCCACTTTCCTTCTGCGAAACGCTTCCTTCTCGGAACACGCCGTGCGCCAGATCATTGAGGCCGACGTGAACTTGGAAAAGGTAAGAGGAAAAATACCACCTTCCCAAAGATCTATGACATATACATTTGAGTCATTTAGCAGATGCTCTTATTCAGATCAATTTACAGGAGCAATTAGGGCTAGGTACCTTGCTCAACAGATTTTTCACCTATTTGGCTCTGGGATTTGAACCAGCATCCTTTTGGCTACCTGCCACCCCATGAGGAATATTATGAGGCATATTACTAGGATCAGTTCACCACATCCTGGACACCATGAAAAGCAGTGTAGTAGTTCTTCAACATGCCCATGGCCCATTATTTCCCTCCTAGCCTCCCAGCAGATTAGGTCCCATGTTGTCCATTATTTCCCTCCTAGCCTCCCAGCAAATTAGGTCCCATGTTGTCCATTGTTTCCCTCCTAGCCTCCCAGCAGATCAGGTCCCATGTTGTCCATTATTTCCCTCTTAGCCCCTCAGCAGATCATGTCCCATGTTGTCCATTATTTCCCTCCTAGCCTCCCAGCAGATCAGGTCCCATGTTGTCCATTATTTCTCTCCTAGCCTCCCAGCAGATCATGTCCCATGTTGTCCATTATTTCCCTCCTAGCCTCCCAGCAGATCAGGTCCCATGTTGTCCATTATTTCTCTCCTAGCCTCCCAGCAGATTAGGTCCCATGTTGTCCATTATTTCCCTCCTAGCCTCCCAGCAAATTAGGTCCCATGTTGTCCATTATTTCCCTCCTAGCCTCCCAGCAGATCAGGTCCCATGTTGTCCATTATTTCCCTCTTAGCCCCTCAGCAGATCATGTCCCATGTTGTCCATTATTTCCCTCCTAGCCTCCCAGCAGATTAGGTCTGTTGTCCATTATTTCCCTCCTAGCCTCCCAGCAGATCAGGTCCCATGTTGTCCATTATTTCTCTCCTAGCCTCCCAGCAGATTAGGTCCCATGTTGTCCATTATTTCCTCCTAGCCTCCCAGCAAATTAGGTCCCATGTTGTCCATTATTTCCCTCCTAGCCTCCCAGCAGATCAGGTCCCATGTTGTCCATTATTTCCCTCTTAGCCCCTCAGCAGATCATGTCCCATGTTGTCCATTATTTCCCTCCTAGCCTCCCAGCAGATTAGGTCTGTTGTCCATTATTTCCCTCCTAGCCTCCCAGCAGATCAGGTCCCATGTTGTCCATTATTTCTCTCCTAGCCTCCCAGCAGATTAGGTCCCATGTTGTCCATTATTTCCCTCCTAGCCTCCCAGCAAATTAGGTCCCATGTTGTCCATTATTTCCATCCTAGCCTCCCAGCAGATCAGGTCCCATGTTGTCCATTATTTCCCTCTTAGCCCCTCAGCAGATCATGTCCCATGTTGTCCATTATTTCCCTCCTAGCCTCCCAGCAGATTAGGTCTGTTGTCCATTATTTCCCTCCTAGCCTCCCAGCAGATCAGGTCCCATGTTGTCCATTATTTCCCTCCTAGCCTCCCAGCAGATTAGGTCCCATGTTGTCCATTATTTCCCTCCTAGCCTCCCAGCAAATTAGGTCCCATGTTGTCCATTATTTCCCTCCTAGCAAAATTTGAACACTACCAACGAAAGGTCTCATTTACCAATTTCCCCGGGACATAAACAAACGTCGCAAGAGTCTGTATCCTGTGTTAGCTAATCCAAGTTTATCATTTTGAAAGGCTAATTGATCATGAAAAATACTTTTGCAATTATGTTAGCACATATGAAAACTATTGTGCTTATTAAAGAAGCAATAAAACTGGCCTTTAGATTAGTTGAGTATCTGGAGCATCAGCATTTGTGGGTTTGATTACAGGATCAAAATGTCCAGAAACAAAGAACTTTCATCTGAAACTCGTCAGTCTATTCGTCAGTCAGTACTAGCGAAATGCATAGCACTCAGAATTAAAGAGGTTTTACCAGTATTGCTCATCCTGATCAGAGGTTTTTTACATGGATGCTACATTGGAGATAATATACGACAACTATTAGAAATAACAGAACAACATGAAACATCTAAAAAGCCAGGCCTGGTATTTATAACGTATTAGCGTATTATAACGTGTCCTTTGATAAAGTAAGATTGGATTTTACTTATAATTGCCTGGATTTTTTTAAATGTCGGTAATTCTCTTTTAAAATGAGTAAAAGTAATATATAGCAACCCCATTTGTAAAATAGTAAATAGCGGCTACATCACAGAGTTTTGAATTGTCAAGAGGCGTTAAACAAGTGTGTCCCCTGTCACCATGTCTACTCGTTATGAAATGCTAGCTATTAATGTGATGAAGCAGGGATACCCCTCTGGACTAGTAATGTAACCTGGGGAATGTTCAATACTAGACGTTCTTCTCGACTCTGAAGAAATACTGGGTCATTGCTACATTACACACTGACCTTTCTCCATCTCCAGGTGCTGGTCAAAGGCTTCGGTGTCCACCTGAGGGACTTGTGCAGCAGCAACGGCACCAGAGTAGAGGACTTTGTGACCATCACAGACAGCAAGGTGTCCAGTCTGGTCCAGAAGATGCTCTGTGTGTCCCCAGGCTCCTGGCTCAACCAGGCAGAAAGCCACTTCCTCCACAACCTGGACTTCCTCAAACCCATACGGGTAAGAACAATGGGCACTAGGGGCATTATCGTTTTTCTCCATTAAAAGACCAAATCCAGGTGACTTAATCACTGACATGCACAGTGTCGAGAAACACAGTGTAGGGGGAAAGCAGAAGATCAGAAAGAAAGTGATAAGTGTAGATGGAGGCATGTTGTTGCTTGTCCCTGTCGACCTACCTCTAGTTGTAGCCTGGTGATACGTTTCAAAACTAACTGCCATCAAAGATAGGATTTTGGCCCCTCAATCTTAAAATGGTTGTCATTTATTAGTATCACTTCTCTCTGAATCCTAGTTTTATAAAGGTCACTTCCAATTCCACACCTTAGACCCAGTGTCAGGCAATTCTATCATTAACATCCTTGCAATATGGTCATTTTGCCCAGAGATTAGATCATGAATTGAATTCAAAAAGGCAGAAATTGCACGTTCAACGGCATATTTTGTAACGTTTATAGATGGAAAACAAGGTTCCTAGAAACCAGACAAAGAAGTTAGTGTGATTTCTATCTATAAAAGTGCTGCTGATTATATCACCTTGTCAGTCAGGTACAGTTTGACTGCCCAAACATTGAGGAGTCAAGGGCAACATGTTCTTCTCTGACCCCTGTCCCCATTCTGACATGCCACCAAGGGTCAGTTTCCTTATTCTGATTATAGTTTTATACAAGAAACAGTGTGTTTGTGTCCCTCTTTTGGTTCTTCTTTTTGTAGCCTTTAGGGAACAATACATGTTAAACAAGACCTTAGGGTATATAGGGTGCTATTAAATCGAAATCGAAACATTGTGTTTTTATTGTCTCACTCTGGAAAGTTGCAGTGAAATGTGTTGTTTTACAGAGTCAGCCATAGTAGTTTGGCGCCCCTGGAGCAAATTAGGGTTAAGTGCCTTGCTCAAGGGCACATTGACAGATTTTTCACCTTGCCGGCTTGGGTATTGAAACCAGCAACCAGTAATTGACTGTTAATTAACATAAACACGTTTAGCATCTCCTTGCTTCCACGCATAGCCGATAAGCCACTGATGCAGACCTTTGAAACATCTACATTTTAAGAAGTTAAATAAATATATTTAATATAGGCTACATTATCACAATAAATCCATTATTTATTTTAGACAGGTCTAAAACAATATATATGATGGAAATGTAGTCTATTTCAGAAGAAAAGAAAAGCATATTCTGAATTGTTCTTATGTTAGGCCTTGATCTGGCTATGCCGTATGGCTGTGGGCTACACTAGTTCATTTAACAGACAAGATTTGCTTAGAATTCCGTGGCATTATTTAATTTAATTTTATAATATGAAGTGTACAATTGAACATAACTGAATAAAATAGAAAGGATATTTTCCCCAAACGGTCCTCCTATATGCTTAATTTAGAGTTATTTATGCAACTTTAGTTGTGAAACAAACGTTAGACTAAATGTTTTGAGGATAAATTTTTAATATGCAAGCATAGGCAGCTAAGCTTTTCCTAAAGTAAACTGAATTAAATTAACACAATTACATAGTCTAATTAGTCTACTACTGTCTCTACTCTCCTATATGCTTAATTTAGAGTTATTTATGCAACTTTAGTTGTGAAACAAACGTTAGACTAAATGTTTTGAGGATACATTTTTAATATACAAGCATAGGCAGCTAAGCTTTTCCTAAAGTAAACTGAATTAAATTAACACAATTATATAGTCTAATTAGCCTACTGTTGTCTCTACAGAAATAAATGCAATTATACAACATAGGCTACTAAAGCATGATTTGGCCAGAGGATCATGTAGCTTGTGGAAAGGCACATTTTGGGCAGATTATTGTTGAGTTGCGACTTCTGTGGAAGGTAGAGAGGCCAAGCCAGGCATATCGCAAATATTTCAAAATACAAACGCAGGAATACATAGTTTGGAAAGCAAATGGTTATTGTTGTAAATAGAAGACGATGAAAAGACAAATCTTTCGTTTAGTTATCAAAAATCTCTGCCTAATCGAATGAACAACAGTATAGCCTATCTGATTGGCAATATCCTAACTGTGCATATTCACTATTTAGGCCTCTACAGTATCTGCAAATGTGAAGATGCATGGAATCCTTTATTATGAAAGTACATTTTTATGGTGACAATTTGCTTCCCCAAACTTGAAACTGCAGGCACCTCCTATGTCTGTCAGGTTCTATAGCGGATTCATGTGCTTCAGAATTTAGCAGTAAACATAGCAGCACAAGAAAGCTGGGATCCTCTTTTAAACAGTGGCCAGTCAACTCTGTTTTCACATACGATTGCACAATGACTGGGCTGCTAAGAACACGTTTCACAAGGGCTCTGTAGGCTATGTGCTCTCTAACCGTGTTCCCAGGGTTCTCGGCCTGTGGGCTACCCTTTTGGAGTTATTTGGCCACTTCAATTGTGATACAAACATTAATATAACGTAAAGATCTACTATGACTAATTATTTTTAAAGTCGCAAAAAAAGTCTGTTTCTTACCTTTCTGCACACGCTGGGCATCATTCACAAGTGATAATATATCGTTCACAAGTGATAATATATCGTTCACAAGGGATAATATTGTCACTCATCAGTCTATTCTTAATTTAATGTTGTCTTTACATATACTAAATAATATATGTGTGGAATTAGTTTTGATTTAGAATGGACCATTATCATGCACCTGTCGGAAAAGGGGTTTCTTTTTTGCCAGGTTGGCTACTCCTGTTGTAAAGCAAAGCAATGTGCTTAATATTAGGAAAGCTGATAAATAAATATAGTAGGCCTAGCCTATAGAAATCTGATAGGATCCTCTTTTTAATAAAGGCCATCAGAAAGCAGTTTTCTCAAGCAATTTCATAGCCTATAGAAGTGTTGTGCAACATGAGCTCATGGGCCCTCATGAAGTGTTTGATGTGATTTTCGATTGCATTTACATTGATGTCAGAGTGATTAGCGAGACAATAGATCAGTGAGTACCAGGCCATTAGCGACTGGCAGTTAGCAAGTTTGGTAGGCTACTAATGACCATCAGCAGCATCAGAGCCCAGTTTTGGAGAAGCCTAGTTACCGTGACTAAATGATCATCTGGAATTTGACTGCAGTCACCACGTGACAGCTAGTGTGGCGGTAATACGGTCAAAGCAACAGCCCTAATCACCACTGACTTCTCCAAGGCCTTTGACAAAATCGACCACACCATCCCCATTGAACGCCTAATCCAACTGGGTGTCAGACCTGCCCTCACAGCATGGCTCTGCAGTTTTATGCCCATCCGCAAACAACAGGTACACTTCCAAGACAACCTCTCAGACTGGTAGGAGCCAACGGGAACTCTTCTGGGTCCTCTCATCTTCCTTCCGGTCATAGACAGTGCAGCCCTGGATGTTGACAGCAGGTGGAAATATGTTGACAATTTATCTGCTCAACACGTGGACAATAGGAAACATCAACACACCACAACAGCCCTGAACAACTTGGACATGTGGGTTCATGCAAGCAAAATGTTACTGAACCCTGCCAAGTGCACGGTGATCCTTCACAAGAAATTCACCTGTCCCATGCTCTCTCCGGATCGAGGGTCAGGATTTCAAAGTGTGTGATGGTGTGAAGATTTTAGAGGTAAAGTTACAGAAGGACTTACAATGGGGTGGGGCAGGTTGTTACTATGGTAACCAAGAGCAACAGAAAATGTTGTATCCTCCAACCGCTTTAAAAGGTTCCATGTGCCACAGGATGACCTGGTGAGCATTTACACCAGCTACACATGCCACACCCTGGAGTATGCTGCTTCTGCTTGGCACAGCTCACTGACCCAGGCTTATCCTGATGACCTGGAGACTATTCAGAAAAGAGCGTGCCGCACCGTCCTAGGAGGATACTCCAGTTATACTGAGGCACTTCAGACCCTGTCCCTAACCTGGTATCATGAAAGACTGCACTGACCTCGCCGTCAGCCTCCTAAAATGTCAATTCAGAGACTGGCTACCCCACTGACCGAATCGCAGTGACAGGCAGGAACACCCACAGTCAAAACAAACCAAAGTCTAACTAAATGGGTCACTAATCCCTAACTGAATGAGTCAACAATAAATAAAGGTTAAAAAAACATAACATTTTTTTAAATGTCATATTTCTGCTCATTGACTTAAGGAGTGGCTTTAAAACTGCAGGACATTATTGATAAAAAAATTTTTACTCTTATGTTATTGTTGTTGCTTTCACCCGTTTAATATTTTGTATAGATATCAAATTTGATTTGTCACATGCGCCAAATACAACAGGTGTATGTAGACCTTACTGTGAAATGCTTACTTACAAGTCCTTAACCAACAATGACATTTTAAGAAAAACAAGAGTTTTCAGTCTGTATTGACTGCTATATGAGTGTAATAATTCAAAGTTGAAAACAACAGTCACTGTTCCTCTTTTCTATATGTGTGTGAATTGACACTTCTTCACTCCACAGAAAGATGTGAGGACTGACCCTGAAGCCGTCCAGCAGGTGGCCAAGGCTACAGACAAACTCCTGGAGAGCCTGGGCTCCCTGGCCTTAGAGGTAGACAATCACTGTCATCACTGCAGTTTATTACATGATGAAAACTATAAGGTTTTCTGTTGTCCCCCCTCCCTCATTATGATTGCCCAGTACATTTCTTGTTTATAACCATGTTTCTTTTGATCACTGTCTTAACAAACACTCCTGCCTAAGATCAACAGTTTGCTGTTGGCTGGACCACAGACAGAAAAGGCCCTTAGATGTACACTGAGTGAACAAAACTTTAGGAACACCTGCTTTCCAAGCTATGATTCCTTATTGATGTCACTTGTTAAATTTGCTTCAATCAGTATAGATGAAGGGGAGGAGACAGGTTAAAGAAGGATTTTTAAGCCTTGAGACAATTGAGATCTGGATTGTGTATGTGGGCCGCTCAGAGGGTGAATGGGCAAGACACAATTTTTAAGTGCCTTTGAATGGAGTATGGTATTAGGTGCCAGGTGCACCGGTTTGTGTCAAGAACTGCAATGCTGCTGGGTTTTTCACTCAGTTTCCCGTGTGTATCAAGAATGGGGTGCAACTTAAAATTAGGAAGGTGTTCCTAAAGTTTTGTACACTCAGTGTACAGCAGTTTTTTTCTCCCCATCATTACAAAATGGCCACCACATATTTCTCACCCCACCCCAACCTTTCATCTAGTCCTATTTGAAGTTTCACAGCATACAGGAGGAGAGGTTGGCTTAAAACAGCACGTGGCATTGTGCTGTCCCCCTCAACTCCCTGCAGTATTTGTTTGTTGCCTGATAACCTGACCCAATTTGTTTGGATTGCTAATACATGTAGCTAGAAAGTCAATTGGAGAGGCAGTTGGTCCCTAGACGTTTGAGCAACAGCTTAATGTCGAGGACAACTGTTGGCCAATGTTCTAATGTGATGATAATCACAGTTTCCTCCTGTGAAAGATATGAGAACAGAAGAGGAATTAGGCATTCACCTCTTTCAATGAAGTCAAGTACTGTAGGCCTGACACATATGTTGAGGATATCTCTTATATTGTGAATATCTCTTCTCGTTGTGTTCTTGCTATTTTCTTGCTTTGTCAGTTATACTGTCCTCCACAGCAATAGAACACGGCCTTGTAAGTAACTTGGCAGTAACTGTATTGGTATCAAGTGTCTCTGAGCCTAGATTTCCTCAGGAGATAGATGACTGGGAACAGCTGAACAAAGAGAGAAGGGTTTCTAAACAAGTTAGCGGGCAAGTCAGCATTTACGCAAAGGAAAGTTAACTTTAGCTGACAAGGTGAATGCATGCCCCTATGAGAACAAACAGGAGGCTATAAGACTGGCTCGATGGCGGGCCTGACTACCCAAGTGTTGTGTCTGTGTTTTCTCAACCAGTCAGTGCTCTGTTGATTACTCTGCTTACAACAATAAGGATAACCCCCTATAAGTATACATAGATTCTTATGTCCACAAACACATGGTATGTTGCAGCTGCATACCCATGTCATAAACATTTCGCTACACCCCCGTGATAACATCTGCAAAATATGTGTACGTGAACAATAAAATTAGATTTGAGCTATGTAGAACTGCTATGTAGTGTTTATGAAGGCCCTTAACTACAGTATAGTGTACAGTCTTTAGGAGTTACTAAAACAACCCCAGCACTTCATAGACACACTTTGTTGTTCGTTGTTGCCCTCTTACCCCAACAATGTATCTGAAGATGTCAAGAAACTCTAAGTCACTAAATATTACTTGGTTTGGCACATTACCCTGGAGTTATGTAGTGGTAGGGCCACTCGACCCCAACTAACGCCCTAGAAACAACTCAGGGGTCCAGAGCTCCTGTTGTGTGGTTATGACTTATTGTGTGAGAGTTCAGTGTGTACAGCTGTTTCCCCCGTGTCTCTCTCTCTCACACACACACACACACACACACACACACACACACACACACACACTCTGTTCCAGGTGCGCCACCTTGGCTCGATTGGAACCATGTGACTGCCTTCTTGCTGTCGTGGCTGGGCTGACTCAGGTCCGTCTATATGGAGAGGAGGGAAGGAGAGGAGATGGGAGGGCCTGACTGGCATGTATGTAACCACATTGTCAAATAGGCTCTGGGAGAGTCAACAGTCGGGACCACGTCTCCTCCTCCTCCCCAGTGATGAATGACCGAGAGTAACCTTTTCCCTTTGCCACCTATTTTCTTCTCACTCCTGACTTTCTTTGTTTTCCCATGCTGGGTGAGGAAACCAGCTTTGGAGAGCGAAGAAAAAGAAGGATAGAAATAGATAGTGAGAGAGAAGAGGTCAAACATAGAATGGCAATTCTGCCACAAAAGGTCTAGCTTTTCTGTGCAGACATAACAGGACACATTTGTTAGCACTGTATTGTGTGAATGTTGTTACAAGGCGTTGTGCATTACAAGGCATTAGGACAGTTAGCACACACACTTTACAGGCTTCTTGTGAGGTCTGTTGTTGTGTTTTTAATGCTAAGTCTGCTCCTAGTCTGCTCCTAGTCTGCTCTGAGTCTTGCCTTTTTATAATTCGGTATGAAGATACATTTTTGACCAGAAATGCAAGGTAGCAAAATCAGGTTGTTGTAAAAATGCGCTGGTCAGCCAAGGAACCATTATATACAACCTCATTATTTTTATTTCTACTTTGCACATTCTTCCACTGCAAATCTACCATTCCAGTGTTTTACTTGCTATATTGTATTTACTTCGCCACCATGGCCTTTTTTTCTCACCTCATTTGCTCACATCGTATATAGACGTGTTTATACTGTATTATTGACTGTATGTTTGTTTTACTCCATGTGTACAGTGCCTTGCGAAAGTATTCGGCCCCCTTGAACTTTGCGACCTTTTGCCACATTTCAGGCTTCAAACATAAAGATATAAAACTGTATTTTTTTGTGAAGAATCAACAACAAGTGGGACACAATCATGAAGTGGAACAACATTTATTGGATATTTCAAACTTTTTTAACAAATAAAAACTGAAAAATTGGGCGTGCAAAATTATTCAGACCCCTTAAGTTAATACTTTGTAGCGCCACCTTTTGCTGCGATTACAGCTGTAAGTCGCTTGGGGTATGTCTCTATCAGTTTTGCACATCGAGAGACTGAAACTTTTTCCCATTCCTCCTTGCAAAACAGCTCGAGCTCAGTGAGGTTGGATGGAGAGCATTTGTGAACAGCAGTTTTCAGTTCTTTCCACAGATTCTCGATTGGATTCAGGTCTGGACTTTGACTTGGCCATTCTAACACCTGGATATGTTTATTTTTGAACCATTCCATTGTAGATTTTGCTTTATGTTTTGGATCATTGTCTTGTTGGAAGACAAATCTCCGTCCCAGTCTCAGGTCTTTTGCAGACTCCATCAGGTTTTCTTCCAGAATGGTCCTGTATTTGGCTCCATCAATCTTCCCATCAATTTAACCATCTTCCCTGTCCCTGCTGAAGAAAAGCAGGCCCAAACCATGATGCTGCCACCACCATGTTTGACAGTGGGTATGGTGTGTTCAGGGTGATGAGCTGTGTTGCTTTTACGCCAAACATAACGTTTTGCATTGTTGCCAAAAAGTTCAATTTTGGTTTCATCTGACCAGAGCACCTTCTTCCACATGTTTGGTGTGTCTCCCCGGTGGCTTGTGGCAAACTTTAAATGACTCTTTTTATGGATATATTTAAGAAATGGCTTTCTTCTTGCCACTCTTCCATAAAGGCCAGATTTGTGCAATATACGACTGATTGTTGTCCTATGGACAGAGTCTCCCACCTCAGCTGTAGATCTCTGCAGTTCATCCAGAGTGATCATGGGCCTCTTGGCTGCATCTCTGATCAGTCTTCTCCTTGTATGAGCTGAAAGTTTAGAGGGACGGCCAGGTCTTGGTCTGATACTCCTTCCATTTCAATATTATCGCTTGCACAGTGTCCTTGGGATGTTTAAAGCTTGGGAAATCTTTTTGTATCCAAATCCGGCTTTAAACTTCTTCACAACAGTATCTCGGACCTGCTTGGTGTGTTCCTTGTTCTTCATGATGCTCTCTGCGCTTTTAACGGACCTCTGAGACTATCACAGTGCAGGTGCATTTATACAGAGACTTGATTACACACAGGTGGATTGTATTTATCATCATTAGTCATTTAGGTCAACATTGGATCATTCAGAGATCCTCACTGAACTTCTGGAGAGAGTTTGCTGCACTGAAAGTAAAGGGGCTGAATAATTTTGCACGCCGAATTTTTCAGTTTTTGATTTGTTGAAAAAGTTTGAAATATCCAATAAATGTCGTTCCACTTCATGATTGTGTCCCACTTGTTGTTGATTCTTCACAAAAAAATACAGTTTTATATCTTTATGTTTGAAGCCTGAAATGTGGCAAAAGGTCGCAAAGTTCAAGGGGGCCGAATACTTTCGCAAGGCACTGTAACTCTGTGTCGTTGTATGTGTCGAACTGCTTTGCTTTATCTTGGCCAGGTCGCAATTGTAAATGAGAACTTGTTCTCAACTTGCCTACCTGGTTAAATAAAGGCGAAATAAATAAAAAACCAAGGTAGTAAAATACCATAGTAGCTTTAAAAATAAATAATAATAATAATAATAATAATGAACAATAAGGCATGAACACACAAGAGGCGTGTATTACTGTGGTTTTAGCATGGCTGTGCTGAGGTACTAGGTATAAGGCAAAGACTAACACACAGTCATTACAACACATTTACAAGTTGCCTTATAACAATATCTATCCATCTCACCATGTCAACAAGCTGGTCTTGAATCACAATGAATTGCTCCAAGTCCAGGTCACATTCCCATTTGCATCCTACAAGATGACCCCCTGACCCCATTTGCTAACATCACACTCATTTGTGTCCCAAATAGCTGGCCAGCATGAAGAGTTGGAGAGACCTGCGTAACGAGATCATCTTCCTCACAGAGAACGCCACATCCTCCCCCAGCCACATGTACCAGGCTGTGTCGCGCATCGTCTGTGGCCATCCCGAGGGTGGCGGACTAAAGATCAAGTCCCTCAACTGGTATGAGGACAACAACTACAAGGCTCTGTTCGGCAACCACAACACAACCAACGGGGAGGAGCCCATCTCTGCCTATGACAACACATCCAGTAGGCAACTTCTCCTTTATGTTAATGTATTTCAGTGATATTCAAACATTTTTTAGCGGGGAACCAATTTCTTTGTTAGTTGTGACATTCTTGTCTGGACCTGACGTCATTGTTCCTTCTGTGACCCCCTCAAGCTCCATACTGTAACGCTATGATGAGGAACATGGAGTCCAGCCCCGTGTCCAGGATGATCTGGCAGGCCCTGAAGCCTCTGCTCATGGGCAAGATCCTGTACACCCCCGACACCCCAGCCACACAGAAGATCATCCACGAGGTGTGTATCAGTTATACTATACCTCTTAGTTACAGTACATCACTGGTCCAAGTAGTAGTTTTAGCAGAACACCAACAGTCCCAATCTTGCCCTCTCCTTCAGGTGAACAGAACATTCCAGGAGCTGGGGGTCCTCAGAGAGCTGGGGGGCATGTGGGAGGAAATTAAGCCCAAGGTCTGGACCTTCATGGAGAGCAGCGAACACATGGACCTAGTAAGGGTATGTCTGACTAATCTGTTGTCTCTACTACATCCAACATCACTTATGTTAGGCTTGTAGAGCACCATTGTAGAATACCTTATACAATATTTTCTTTTCAGTTTTGAAATTATTTTGGCTTATAGAATGGCATCTGTAATAATAACTCAGAGACAACACCAGGACATGACACAGTAAATAGCAATACAACAAAATACATGATGGGAAGCAGCCCATTCAGATGGTCAACACTGGCATCCTGTGGAGAGATGTGGGACGGTACCACAGTCCACCCACAGTCACTCTCCTGCTCTTCCTTCCTCTCTCCCAGACCCTATTGAAGAACAATGGCACTGGCAGCTTCTTCACCTCCCAACTGGCGGGCTCAGAGTGGACTGTGGAGGACGTCTCCAACTTCCTGACCAAACATTCGCAGGACACGCATCCACACGGTACCACCTTCACCTGGAGGGAAGTCTTCAATGAGACGGACCAGGCCATCATGAGCATATCCCGCTTCATGGAGGTCTCACTCTCTTTCATTGTCTCTCTATGTGTCGCTCATGCACACACACACACAGTCACTTGGCCCCTTTCTTAGCCTCAGTTCAATTTTGTTCTCTTTCTGGTAAAGTCCCCATTCAGCACCTTCTGCAATACATACCAATTACATAATTGCGGGCGTTAAAACAACAAGTGAAACACATCAAGGTGCTTTGGGCCTGATAGTTATCCTTCCAGTCATTGCCCTCTCTTTGTGGAAACAGTAGTCAATTGCAGCCATTTTACTTTTCCCCAACCTCTTCCACTGTATAATGGGAAATGGCAAAGAAAAACACAGCTGGACCAACTTAGCCAGGAACCTGATGAACATTCCATTTAAAGCCTCCCCCCCTTCCAGCATGTGAATAGATCTGCTAGTCCTGGCCAAGACCAGATGAGGATAGGCCTTTAAAACAAATGCGTTTTGTTTGTTTACAGTGTGTAAACCTGGATAAGATGGAGCCCGTGGCCAATGAGGAAAGGATGGTCAACAAATCCATGGCGCTCCTGGACGATAGGAAGTTCTGGGCGGGGATTGTGTTTCCAGATATTGAGGCCAACAGCTCTGAACTGCCGGCCAACGTCAACTACAAGATCCGCATGGACATCGATAACGTGGAGCGCACCAACAAGATCAAAGACGGGTATGTTGTTTCAAAGCGCCCCAATCTATCTACTAGATGTATTGGACAGTGTTTTATGCCTGTGTCATTGGGGTCATTTTGAACACTCGCTTAATTTTTTTGTGAAGGGGGATCACTTTCAGCTTTTTGGTAAAATTTGAATTTGTTGTGAACCTTGCTCCTTGGGAGGGAATGGATTTGTAAGAGGTTTATGCGTTGCTTTTTTTCTCTCTTAACAGATATTGGGACCCTGGTCCTCGTGCTGACCCATTTGAGGACCTGCGCTACATCTGGGGTGGCTTCTCTTACCTCCAGGACATCATCGAGCACAGCATCATCACAGCAGTAACTGGCGTCAAGGAGAAGACGGGAGTCTACATCCAACAGATGCCCTACCCCTGCTACGTGGACGACATGTGAGTCACACCGAGCAGGATTTGACCTTATTCACCTGGGATCTGTGTTGTGTGGCAAACTGCAAGGCTTTAAAATGGCTTCCATTTCCTCCTTTGACCTATGACCTCTGTCCTTCAGCTTCCTGCGGGTGATGAGTCGCTCCATGCCCCTCTTCATGACCCTGGCCTGGATGTACTCTGTGGCCATCATCATCAAGAGCGTGGTGTACGAGAAGGAGGCGCGGCTCAAGGAGACCATGAGGATCATGGGATTGGACAACGGCATCCTGTGGTTCAGCTGGTTCATCAGTAGCCTCATCCCCCTGCTAATTTCTGCCGGCCTGCTGGTTGTGCTGCTCAAGGTATTGCACTGTATCCCAGGATTTAGGATGACAATGATCCTTTTTCGCATCAAAATATTTCAGTGATATCGGTATTTCAGTGATATTGGTATTTCAGTGATATCGGTATTTCAGTGATATTGGTATCGTGACAATAACCTGTCTTAATATTTTATGTTGATGTGAGAATGTTTTTTTTTTGGTTTTCTGATGTTAATTGACTTCCTCTCTATTTACCAATGAGAATCCTCCCTCTCTCTCTTCTAATCAGATGGGGAACCTGCTGCCCTACAGTGACCCCGGCGTCATCTTCCTGTTCCTGGGTTCTTTTGCCGTGGTAACCATCATGCAGTGCTTCCTCATCAGCACAATGTTTGCCCGTGCCAACTTGGCGGCGGCATGCGGGGGCATCATCTACTTCACCCTCTACCTGCCCTACGTCCTCTGTGTGGCCTGGCAGGACTATGTGGGCTTTGGGGCCAAAATAGTTGCTGTGAGTCATGCTTTTATATGTACTAGACATTTTGAGTTGATGTTGGTTGTCCACATGACATTTTATAAGAGGAGCCACTTTCATTAAGTTATTAAGTGTAGTGCCACTACAAACAGGGCGGCTTTTTCTTTGAAATGTGTTTGTAATGTAACTCTTTTGTCACATCGTTGTTTTTTCTGCTGCTGGTTACCTCCTCAGGCTTATCATCTTATTGGCATTGTTGTTGTATATGATACACTATATGTACAAAAGTATGTGGACACCCCTTCAAATTAGTAGATTTGGCTCTTTCAGCCACACCCATTGCTGACAGGTGTATAAAATTCGAGCACACAGCCATGCAATCTCCATAGACAAACATTGGCAGTAGAATGGCCTTACTGAAGAGCTCAGTCACTTTCAATGTGGCACAGTTTGTCACATTTCTGCCCTGCTTGAGCTGCCCGGTCAACTGTAAGTGCTGTTATTGTGAAGTGGAAATGTCTAAGAGCATCAATGGCTCAACCGCAAAATGTTAGGCCATACAAGCTCACAGAATGGGACTGTGAAAATCATCTGTACTCTGTCGCAACATTCACCACGAGTTCCAAACTGCCTCTGGAAGCAACGTCAGCACAAGAACAGTTCATCGAGAGTTTCATGAAATGGGTTTCCATGGCCGAGCAGGCGCACACAAGCCTAAGATCACCATGTTCAATGCCAAGTGGTGTAAAGCTTGCTGCCACTGGACACTGGAGCGGTGAAAACGTGTTCTCTGGAGTAATGAATCACGCTTCACCATCTGGCAATCCGACGGGCGAATCTGGGTTTGGTGGATGCCATGAGAACGCTACCTGCCCCAATGTACAGTGCCAACTGTAAAGTTTGGTGAAGGAGGAATAATGGTCTGGGGCTATTTTTCATGATTCGGGCTAGGCCCCTTAGTTCCAGTGAACAAAAATCTTAATGCTTCAGCATACAATGATATTCTAGATGATTCTGTGCTTCCACCTTTGTGGCAACAGTTTGGGGAAGGCCCTTTCTTGTTTCACTATGACAATGCCCCTGTACACAAAGCGAGGTCCATACAGAAATGGTTTGTTGAGATCGGTGTGGAAGAACTTGACTGGCCTGCACAGAGCCCTGACCTCAACCCCATCGAACGCCTTGGGGATGAATTAGAACGACGACTGTGAGCCAGGCCTAATCACACAACATCAGAGCCCGACCTCACTAATGCTTTTCTGGCTGAATGGAAGCAAGTCCCCGCAGCAATGTTCCGACATCTAGCGGAAGGCCTTCCCAGAAGAGTGAAGGCTGTTATAGCAGCAAAGGAGGGAGCAACTCCATATTAATGCCCATGATTGTGGAATGAGATATTTGACAAGCAGGTGTCCACATACTTTTGGTCATGTAGTGTATTAACATCTCGCCTTCTCTACAGAGCCTGCTGTCCCCAGTGGCCTTTGGCTTTGGCTGTGAGTACTTTGCCCTGTTCGAAGAGCAGGGCATCGGCATCCAGTGGAACAACCTGTTCAATAGCCCCATGGAGGAGGACGACTTCAGCCTGACCACTGCCATCATCATGATGTACTTCGACTCCTTCCTCTACATGGTGATGACCTGGTACATCGAGTCCGTCTTCCCTGGTAGGTGTCCATGAGCTGAACTATTCCACTGTAATGGATCTGTTTGGGTACCATTTTGTTAGGCTTATGTTGAAGCCACTTGCATTGTATTGTATTGTTTAGTTGTTTGCATTGTCTGAATGTATGTGTTTTTTGTGGTCTCCTTCAGGTCAGTATGGTATTCCCAGGCCCTGGTACTTCCTCTTCTCCAAGTCCTACTGGTTTGGAGAAGGGGAAAACAGGAAGACTGACTTCAGTCAGAACAAGAGAAGGAGCTGTGAAGGTAAGACCCCGATTTAATTCCGATGCAGAACAACTGATTATCCACATGGTGGGCAAATTCATTTGAGCAGTTGTGTGTTTATTCAAGCAAAAGAAAATGTGATGGTCATTGTTCCCCATTTGAATTACATTATGTTGTGTTGTGTCTTCAGCTGTCTGTATAGAGGAAGAGCCAGCCCACCTGAAAACTGGTGTCTTCATAGAGAACCTAGTCAAGGTGTACCGGCACGGGAAGAAGCTGGCTGTGGATGGGCTGACTCTGGGCTTCTACGAAGGACAGATCACCTCTTTCTTGGGCCACAACGGAGCAGGGAAAACCACCACTATGTAAGTGCAATGACATATAACTGGTGCCATCTGTGAACAATAGCCCATACAAATTTAGTTGAAAGTTACATTTATACATTTTAAAAGGAGTTAATCTAGTATTGACATCTTTGTATTTGTCAGGTCGATTCTAACGGGACTGTTTCCGCCTACCTCTGGCACTGCTTACATCATGGGAAAAGACATCCGATCGGAGCTGAGTGCTATTCGACAGAGTCTGGGCGTTTGTCCACAGCACAACGTTCTCTTCAGCATGTAAGTGTTCCCAGTCCATCATATTAGCAACCAGTTTTAACAGAAAGTTAATTATAATGACCAAAAACAGGAAATATGTATGTCAATAGTTACATTGGTTTGTTATGAGCAGTTGTTATATGAAGTCTAACGTGTTTGTTTTTGGGTTTGACCAGGCTGACCGTTGAGGAGCACATCTGGTTCTATGCTCGTCTGAAGGGTCTATCTGAGGAACAGGTGAAGTCTGAGATCGAACAGATCCTGATAGATACTGGCCTGCCGCACAAACGCACTTCCAGGACCAGCACACTGTCCGGAGGGATGCAGAGGAAGCTCTCTGTGGCTCTGGCCTTTGTCGGGGGGTCAAAGGTTGTGATTCTGGACGAGCCCACTGCCGGGGTCGACCCCTACGCCCGCAGGGGCATCTGGGACCTCTTGCTCCAATATCGTCTAGGTAACCACTAACTCCTTACCACTTTTTAGCAGCATAACAAACTACTGGGGGAGTCCTGTGTGATAACTCACTGTTTTCCATTCCCCTCTCCAGGTCGTACCATCATCCTCTCCACCCACCACATGGACGAGGCGGACATCTTGGGCGACCGCATTGCCATCATCTCCCACGGCAAGCTGTGCTGCGTGGGCTCCTCCCTCTTCTTGAAGAACCAGCTGGGTACAGGCTACTACCTCACCCTGGTCAAGAAGGGCCCAGAACCTTTCCTCAGCTCCTGCCGCAACTCCTCCAGTACCGTCTCCTTAACTAAGAAGGAGGAGGATTGTCCCTCTGAGAGCAGCTCTGACGCAGGCCTTGGCAGCGAACACGAGAGCGAAGTAGCTACCATAGAAACTGCTCAGGCAGCTTCCATCTGTGAAAGTGCCTTCGTGCCCCCCGACGTCTCCCTGATCTCCAGCCTGATCTTCAAGCACGTCCCGGCCGCCCGCATTGTGGAAAACCTTGGCCACGAGCTCATCTACGTCCTACCCTACGGCGCCGCCAAGGACGGAGCCTTCGTGGAGCTCTTCAAGGACATGGACAATCACCTCCCTGACCTGGGCATATCCAGCTATGGCGTCTCCGACACCACCCTGGAAGAGGTACAACTACAATAGATTATTAAATGGATAACGGGATGGATATCTCGTTTCTAGATGCTCAAAGTGCTTTACATTGGGGAATAGTGTTTGATTTCTGTCTTTTCTATCTCCTCATAGATTTTCCTGAAAGTGGCAGAGGACAACGGAGTTGACACTGAAGTTCCCTCAGGTAAGAACCCTTTAGAAATCGCCTGTGGGTATGACTCGGATTATTAAGTCTTGAATGGTTCTCGAACATGTCAGCATCTGTTCATTGTTGTTATTTTGTATGTGTTTTTGCCTAGACGGTACACTCCCCCTGCGCAGACGTCGTAGAAATCATGCCTTTGGTGGAGGAAATGCCTTCGGTGGAGACCACCAGAGCTGCCTTAGACCCCAGATTGATGACGACAACAATGAACATAACGACTCGGACGCAGACCCAGAATCCAGAGAGACCGACTTCTTGAGCGGATCGGACGGTAAAGGCTCCTACAAGGTGACGGGATGGAGTCTGAAGAGGCAGCAGTTTGTGGCCTTGATTTGGAAGAGGTTTCTGTACGCTCAACGCTCCAGAAAAGGTTTCTTTGCTCAGATTGTACTCCCTGCTGTGTTTGTGTGCATTGCCCTGGTCTTCAGTCTCATCGTCCCACCTTTCGGAAAGTACCCCAGTCTGGAGCTGCAGCCATGGATGTACGAAGAACAGTCCCTCTTCATCAGCGATGACGCCCCTGAAGACGCTAGCACACAACGGTTATTGAGTGCCCTCACCGAAGGACCTGGGTTTGGAACGCGCTGCATGGAAGGACAGCCCATACCGTGAGTCTCAATATGTCAGGGTCTAACAAAATGGTTATTTCCATTTGTACAATTTCTCCTGTCTTTGAGGAAATAAATATGACAGATAGGTGTATGATATGGGGCCACCCATATGTAAAAGTAGTGGCCCCAGCCGACTTGTAAGTCGCTTTGGACAAAAGCGTCTGCTAAATGGGATATATTATATTATTATTATTATTATGATAAGGCACATATTTTCAATGTTCTTTAGGAGATAATGACTCAATCTCTCTCTCTCCCTCCTCTCTCAGTGACACTCCCTGTACGATGGGTGACGAAGACTGGTCCATACCGGAAGTCCCAGAGACCCTACTGGAACTCTTCCGCACAGGTAACTGGACCATGGAGGAGCCGTCCCCCGCATGCGCCTGCAGCTGTGACGGCCGCAAGAAAATGCTCCCTGAGTGTCCGGCTGGAGCCGGAGGACTGCCGCCCCCTCAGATGAAGATCAGTGAGACAGACACCCTGCAAAATCTGACCAACAGAAACATCTCTGACTATCTGGTGAAGACCTATGCAGAGATCATTGGGAAAAGGTATCACCTTCATATATATATTGCATATCTTTTATAACAGTGGTATGATATAGTATGTACAATGATTGAGTTATACAATTGTTTTTGTATACCTGTCGAGCCCAAATTGCCATTAAATAATTATGCTTCTTTTTTTCTTATCACAGTTTGAAGAACAAAATCTGGGTAAATGAATTTAGGTACGGTGGCTTCTCATTGGGTGCCAGGAGCACCAACGTCCTCCCCGCAGCTGACGAAATTGACGATGCCATCGCTCGAGTGAGGAAGATTTTTGAATTGGAGAAGGTGAGACTTCCATTCATTCATTTCCACATTCACTATAACTCAGTTTCTGCCACTGAACACAACATCACTTTCACCAATCTAAACCATTGTTATTATATATCTTCAGGGTGCAGCCGCAGACCGATTCCTGGAGAGCTTGTCTAGCTTCATCAATGGTCTGGACACCAAGAACAATGTCAAGATTTGGTTCAACAACAAGGGATGGCACAGCATGGGAGCCTTCCTCAACGTGATGAACAACGGCATCCTGCGCTCCAACCTGCCCCCTGGCAAGGACCCCAGCAAGTTTGGCATCCGCGCCTTCAACCACCCGCTCAACCTCACCAAGGAGCAGCTGTCCCAGGTGGCACTGTAAGTACCCACGCCACAGACATCTTGGAACAATGACATCATTAAAGTAATAGACCTAGTAGAATGTAGAGTTTGTAAAGTGTACCAAGCACAGTGTACTCTCCTTAACATCCAACTACCCCCTCTCTGTAGGATGACCACCTCAGTGGACGTCCTGGTGTCCATCTGCGTGATCTTTGCCATGTCCTTCGTCCCAGCCAGCTTCGTAGTCTTCCTCATCCAGGAGAGAGTGAGCAAGGCCAAGCACATGCAGTTCATCAGCGGTGTGCAGCCCCTGCTTTACTGGACTGCCAACTTCATCTGGGATATGGTGAGAACTAACCGCCATTTTGAGAATTCCTTCTGAGCATTTAGCAGCTGTTTTCTACTAGTGTAAAGTGCTACATGAACAGAATTAGTTTGATTGAATGCTAACCTTGTCATGTCGTTTGTCTTGCAGTGTAACTATATCGTCCCGGCAACGCTCGTCATCATCATCTTCGTCTGCTTCCAACAAAAGGCCTATGTGTCGTCCACCAACCTGCCAGTGCTGGCCCTGCTGCTACTGCTCTATGGCTGGTCTATCACTCCTCTGATGTACCCAGCGTCCTTCTTCTTTAAGATCCCCAGCACGGCCTACGTGGTGCTGACCTCCGTCAACATCCTCATCGGCATCAACGGCAGCATCTCCACCTTCGTCATGGAGCTCTTCGGAGACAACGTAAGGGACACCACACATTGGCTGCATAATGTGGTGTGCTCATCCTTGCCTAAGGAAGCCATTTCATTTTTTTTTTAGACAACAGAGAGAATTAACACAATCTTTTGTTAATGTTCCACTTATCTGGTGACATTAAGGGTTAAATATTCTTCCTCTTCAGGAAATTGGGGGTATCAACAACATCTTGAAGAACGTTTTGCTGATCTTCCCTCACTTCTGTCTTGGCCGAGGTCTCATCGACATGGTGAAGAACCAGGCCATGGCCGACGCTCTGGAGAGATTTGGTAAGAACTGCATTTCCCCATGAGCCATTTTTCTATGTAATTCAGCGCAGAGGTGTCTCTTGAACATTTCTCTAAACTCACTC